>NW_026782540.1:0-125180 GCF_031769215.1 Ylistrum balloti | reverse complement strand
TCTTAACCTCTAGTGTTGCATTTCACTCCACTATACATACAATGGTCGTACACATAGTTAGTTACTCATTGTCACTGTCAGACTCAGACCAGTCCTCAATCATCATTGCGTCATCAGCACAGCTGAGGTAGCTTGATGAGGCAGTTGGGTGTGCTATCCTAGGCTGGTGTCGCTCATAAGAAAGGTACCAGAGAACAGATGCAGCAATACCAACCAGATATAGGAGTCAAACCAGGGGAATACTCAATCCACAGGTTGTACAGTTTCGAAGCAACATGTCTGGAACGAATCTGAACTTTAATTAAGCCAGGCTTTTCCCTGCATGCCATTAATTCATACTGGCCATCTTCAGACAAGTGCTCCATGGTATATGACTTTGCCTGCTTCAACTGATATACTCCCATGGTAAGATCTCTCAACTCCGGTTCTGTCAGCTGAGGAAAGTCAGGCAAACTGGCCTCATCAAGCTTGACCCATATGGCTCTTTTCCTAGCCAAACCTTCTTTTTCAACTTGAATTTGCAATTTATTGGGACATTTTGACAGAGCCAACATTCGCTCAGCAATGATGAGGTCATTGGGAGAATCAGAGGCAAGTGGGGGGCGAAAAGCATTACAAATTGCACACACAATTCTCACAAAATCACCTACAACTGGAATGAGAGTGTTGGGCAAAACATGTCCCAAGGTCTTCCACTGCTTAATCCGCCCATTTGCCGACTCCACAACCCACCTTACCTTTGTTACAAGACGAGATTCGTTTGCCTCAGTATGTGTGTGTTGTTTCTGCCCCTTTGGCAAGAAAAATGGCATTTCTGTTTTGATGCCAGCATCATTCAACAGTTCTGTCACATCTCTGAAGCCTCTGTCAACGACAAGAACATCATCATCTTGAAACCAATCCTTGATGTTCTCAGTGTTAGTTTTCAACATGTGTTTTGTAATGTTGGCGTCATTATTTCGACCGTCTGCTAAATATGGGCCTAGGACAGACAGTATATAGCCATCTGAGGCCACAAGAAGCATTGGTTTCAGGAGAGGGCGTCCTTTGTGCATCGAAAAAGAGCGTCGTTGGAAAGTATAGTTGCTGGACTTTTCAACATAAATATATGTGCCATCAGCAACAGCTATAGCGACATCTTCACCAGAGGCAAACATCTTCCTTGCAAATACCGTTGTATGGTTTTGAATTACTTGTTCTCTAGTGATGTGTTGCAGGCCAAGGTGTGAAGGAACGAAGTGGGTCATCAATGCTTGGCGAGCTGAATGAATACATTTTCCACATATTCTCTTTGTCATGTTGAACAGAGAAGCTAATATTGATAAAGACATGCCAGTCCTCAACTTTACAAGCAGGATGGCTAATGCAGTCCTTGCGCTTCTGTTCAGTGTAGAGTAAAGAGAGGGATTAACTGATCGTAAAAGGTCAGAAAATTGATTTTTATACAGACCTGTGAGACGGTAGTAATCTTGATCAGTTAATCCATCTGAGGAATCAAAGTCTAAACAACTTTTCTTTGAAGCAGCTGCCCTAAGTGTCAAAAGGATCTCTGATATTTCAGAAGAATCCAGTTCAGTGTCTTTGCTGGAATATGCGAGTGAAGATAGACTATCAGATGGGAAATCACCATTCACTATGTGGGAAGAACAACATCTGCAGGTGTTTGGGACAAGGATACCTGTCTTAATAAAAATCTTTACTCGCATTTCTGTTGAGAGCATTACCATTTTACTTTTACATTCCTCTCTTAACATTTTACAAATGAAACATCGAGATTCACCTAATGTAGCCCGTGGAATGTCAAGTTTGATTTTTTTTGTTTTCATGTGACTCAAGCTGGTGCTCTACATCGCTACTAGGATGTTCAGTAGATGAATGGTGATTGTAGTATCTTCCCCTGCATTTTTTACATACGGGGTCACCAAACCTTAAGGCATCATTAATATTTGCTTTCAAGTAAGACAGAATGTCTGTTTTATTCAGACAACAGAGCCTTAGCTTATATTGTGCTTTACAACAAGCGCACTGCCTGTGCACTGGCATATTGATAAAAGAAAAGAAAACAGGGCATAAACTTAGAAAACACTCCTTATTAAAACCTTAATTTGGATGAACAAAATTATGAACAACAGTTGAATTACAATTATATGTCTAAATTATATGTACAATATCAGTGACAGTCAAACCAAGAAAGTATACTAAAATCGCTGAGGTTGTGAAGTGTAGTTGCCACGTATTAATTGTATATATAAGGGTATATGAACTGTCTGAGACAAGGTGCACATGTATACTCACCGTTAGACACAAAGATCCTTAACAAGGTATATGTCAGGAGATGGCATTATATCCCGCCATTTTAGCTTAAAGCTCAACCAGCCGTACCAAACTGGTTTAAATATCTCTACATTTATCAAGCAATTTATTTTAAACAGTTCTTAATGCAGTACAATTTAACATTTATTTATTAGATATTTATTATCTAATATAATTACATAAGACAACTCTGATATCAACCAAAAGTTGTCAAAAGTGTGAACCCGCCCCCTCCCATTAATTAATTCTCTGGCGCAGTGTTAACGCACTCGCCTTTCACCAAGCCGACCGGGGTTCGATTCCCGGAACGGACGTGAAAAGGTAAGGGGCCACCTGCCGGACCACGTGGGTTTTCCCCGGGTACTCCGGTTTCCTCCCACAATAAGACCCCTCGCGCGCTTACATCCGGGCCAACAAGAGTGATTAGTATAAGTTGACATAACTTGTTTCGCAATTGTTGTAAAATAAATAAAGTTTATATTTTTTTAATTCTCCATTTTCTACAAAGTATTCAAAAATAAATCTTACTAAAGCATGACACATGATAAAGGTATTGTTTTTATGTGCATTAAGGCAGAAAATTAAGTTCATCTTTAATATAATTAGCAATTAATGAGCTTAATTACCATGACCTACTTTTCAACAATGGAATGTTTTTTTCAATCAATTTTACTAATGAATGTTTTGATATGGATTATTACATGAAAATTAAGCAGAAAAAATCCAAAAATATAATGTAGGTTTGTCATAATGGAGCTGTTTATGAATTTTACCCCCCACTTTACCCCCCCCCCCCATAACTAATGAATGGCTCAGATCTGACCTTAATTTTATGTCATATCATGACCGCCTAACCCCAAGGAATTCCTACACAAGAAATAAAAAATATCGGTCATGGCCGCCAGAAGGCCCAAATTGGCACTCCTCCTTTCACCTGAAATTGACTTTTCAATTCATGAAATGGTCAAATCAGACATTGACAGTTCCACCTTTCGTTCACCCTCCTCGAAATTGCAGTTAAAATATAAAAAAACAGTTCTACATTTATATACTGATGGTTCAAAAGATAATGATAAGGTTGCCACAGCAATGGTTTCACAAGATGAAGCCTTTGGATGCCTAAATATTCTCGGCAGATACGCAAGCTATCTACCTCGCCCTTGAATATATTCAAACAAACAAATTAATGAGAGTTGTTATCTATTCAGATTCTTTTTCTGCTCTACAAAGTCTTAGCAATAGAAACATCGAGAACATTTTTATTCGTAATGGATTAATACTACATCATGAACTTGGCTTTAACTTTCGTATTGCTTTTTCCTGGGCACATGGGAATACCAGGCAATGAAAGAGCAGATCGTGTCGCAACGGAAGCTTTATCGCTACCACCTGTTGTTTTTTAAATTCATTTTACTGATTTTAAACCATTTATCAAACAATTTTAATAGCTCAGTGGCGGGAGGATTGGAATCAATATACTAACAATAAATTGCATTCCGTAAAACCTATCATCGGTGAATGGTCTCCATGCTATAGAGACAACCACCGAGACGAAGTTGTCCTTGCCTGTCTTCGGATGGGCCATGTATACCTGACGCAGGCGAAGATAACCCCCGGTGCATAGAATATGATGAGCCATTCACCGTTAATCATTTTTATTGGACTGCATTGACCTTCTGTCTACTCAATAATTTTTTATCGTAACATTACAAGTCTAAAGACCCTTTTTGAAACTGTTGAGATTTATAAAATTCTAGGTTATCTGAAATGTGTCGGCCTGTATTATAGACTATAACTTACAATTATAATCTTTTGTGATAATATAACCTTATAATTTGTTTTAGCATTTTATTTTACTTTTCACTTTGTTTGATGTTATTTCCTTTGTTGATCGGTGTGTATTTTACCGGTTGGTGGCTCTTATCATCTTTTATTTGTTGAAGGGCCTTTAAAATGCCACGGTAACAATTTTCCTTCATATTGCGCTGATCCACAAAGAAACGTAAGCTGGAATCTTGGATCACGGACTGAAGTTGGCTTTAGTTTTTGTTCACTGAGCTGTGGAATCATCGAAACCCACTTTTCCTAACAGTTATTATCGCTGAAATATGTCTTAGCCAAATCAAAGTTCCCCTTTTTCATGAAAAGGAGACGTGGTAGTACTTAAAACTTGTAGTTTTTTCAATCGTGCAAAGTAATTACAGAAGGATTGAACACAAGTTACTAAAACTTTAATAACATTTTACAAATGATAAATATATTGCATATCTATACATAATTTGTAAAAAAAAAAGTGCAATTGCCAATTTACCAAGATTTAATGAACACTTCCATACTTCTCAGCCCACCATCGGATCTAAGCATAAGTGTTTCTTTTTTTCTCACTTTTCATGTTTAGACATATTTCATTGTTTAAAGTTGGTATGGCTTTTAGTATTTCACAAGTGAAATATGGCTGGACATATTTTGTGTGTCATTGTGAAAACTATGTATGACGTATAACAAATGTAACCTCTAAATAATATAATATTATTATTGCTATTTCGTCTTACCTTATATGTTTATATATATCTACTCACTTCTAGTTGGGCTATAACATCATAGTGCCAATTAACACTGACCGGCCTGACTACAGCTAGTTTGTCGAACAGGAAGAAGTTAAGCTCATTTTCGTAACAAAATTAAGAATAAATAACCAGAATTTGTTATAAAAAGAATGTGTCAATGGAAGATTACTCAGCATTTCAAAGCCATCGTTGTGAAAGTGGTATACAATATAGGGTTTATTTCTGAGACATGCGTTTCTTCGAAAAATATTGGCAGAAGTTTTATTCTCAGAAAAGATAGCATGATAAACCTGATTTTTAAGCTTTCAACTTGTTTTGAAAAAGAGTATTTCCTTAGAAACGAAGCCAGGCTAATTAATTCAAATTTATTCGCTGTAGCATGTCAAAGATCTAAATAGATATAAAAAGTCGATATTCCTATCTCTCCATGGAATGGAGATATGAACGGTCCAACGCCTGGCGGTGGCAGAAGTGGATCAAACAAGTTTTATTCTCTATCACTTGTCTTCTTGTGACCAGTTATAAAGAGTAGGTTAATCTGTCTTGGTAATGGGGAGATAACTCTGATGACGGAAGTGCCTAATCACAATTCTAAATCTATATAATATAGTTCCAACTGTACGGTATCTCCGTTGTTTACAATAATCAGTCCGTATTTCCTTTCAAGTGACATTATTTCGATTTTTTACTTATTTATGTTAGCATAAACAGAAAGTACGCCATGCTGCTCCCATATGATGCTAACTCGCGTATTAATCTGCAATCGTCGTGGGTCAAGTACGATTTATTTCACTTCCTGTGTCGCGCCAAAACTTAACAGAAAGAAAGCGCAGAATTTCATCAGGTAGGCCTAACCATGCATGAAATTATGATTGCAATGCAACGTTAGTTCATTGCATTAACATAATGAAAGTAGATGTAATTTGATGCTCTGTTTACGGGCTAAGCTCCACACATGCAGCAATATCTAAGAACATATTTGCTAGGTTCTTCAGCTTTTGCGGCCGCTGCAAAACAAAACGTAGGCCTAGTTTATTTTTTTTGCATCCCTCATACCTTTGACTGGATTCCATTTTTATCATTTTGTACACTTTTGGCGAACATTTGATTTGTATTTTATTGTTAGCCGTATTTCAACTGCAAACATATGTCTGAATATATAGTTATACATACTATTTTTGCATCAGGACGACAGATGGGCGGGGCCTTCTAGTTACTTACTGTTGTCTTGGTCTGTGAAGTGATCATATGTAGATATAAGTTATAATAATTTCCTTCCATGAGCAAATTGATGTGTAGTGTGTATGATGGAAAATCTCGACGCCAAAACTGTTAGTATTGACCATTGTTGCATGTTTGTGGACAATTTATGTAATGCATATAAAAACCCCTTTATAATTTGAAATCAATAAGAACGGTTGCAGAGAAATAATGGTTTGATTTGTTAAGAGAGACAAAATTTTGATTGAGTAAATTTCAAAAATTTGGAATTCTGTCAAAATAATGGAAGATTTTATGTATCAATTTCAGCATTCTGACCTCTTACTGTAACTACAAATTTTGTTACTTTTCCTCCAACAGTGAGAGCAAAACTACCTTAATCATGACAGGGCGTGTCATTATCATAACTGGAGCTAACTCGGGAATTGGATTCCGTGCTGCGGAACAGCTGTGTGAGGCAGGAAATGATGTAATTCTGGCCTGCCGCAGTGAAGAACGGGCCAAGACAGCCATTGAAAAGATATTCAAGAAGTCACCAAATGCATTGGCCACATTCATGCAGGTAGTTCCTCCTACCTACCAAATTTAGCCGCATATAGTATAGTGTTGTGTGTATATCTACCTACCAACAGTATTCTTGTATGGTATAATAATAGTACTTCATATATATCTACCTACCAACTGTAGTCTTGTATGGTATAATAATAGTACTTCATATATATCTACTTACCAACTGTAGCCTTGTATGGTAAAATAATAGTACTGTATGTATATCTACTTACCAACTGTAGCCTTGTATGGTAAAATAATAGTACTGCATGTATATCTACTTACCAACTGTAGCCTTGTATGGTAAAATAATAGTACTGCATGTATATCTACTTACCAACTGTAGCCTTGTATGGTAAAATAATAGTACTGCATGTATATCTACTTACCAACTGTAGCCTTGTATGGTAAAATAATAGTACTGCATGTATATCTACTTACCAACTGTATTCTTGTATGGTATAATAATAGTACTTCATGTATATCTACTTACCAACCGTAGTCTTGTATGGTATAATAATAGTACTGCATGTATATCTACTTACCAACTGTAGCCTTGTATGGTAAAATAATAGTACTGCATGTATATCTACTTACCAACTGTATTCTTGTATGGTATAATAATAGTACTTCATGTATATCTACTTACCAACCGTAGTCTTGATGTATCTGTAACTACTTACCATAGACTCATTAAGTATAAAAAATAGTATTGTGGGTACATATACCACCCAACCATAGTCTTATATAGTATTAAAAATAGTATTGTAGGTATATCTATGTACGAACAGTAGTCTCATAGTATGAAAAATAGGGCTGCAGGTATTTATTATATCTACCAACCACAGTATAATACTGATAAAATAGTAATATGGCATGCAATGTCATATTATATAATCATGGAAGACATTCCTAACTCTCTATTACTGATCAGCATAATTGCCCTGGTTTTTTTTCCCTTTAGTGTGACCTCGGTGACCTGGCATCTGTGAGAAAGTTTGTAGATGATTTCCATGCCACTGGAAAGAAGCTACATGTGCTGTTGAACAATGCTGGTGTGTTTCTGTCCAATGACACTCGACGACAATTTACAGCTGATAATTTTGAGCTTACCATGGGAACAAACCATCTTGGTAAGTTATTCTCATCATTTCATACTTGTGATGGTGTAAAAGTAAAAGTCTTGCAATTGATGCAAATCAATTGTGGATGCATCCACATATAACTGAACAAAAGTAATATATGGCATTGAACTTGTTGGCATTGATAGGCAGTATGAATGCCAACTTGATAAAGTCAATTCAACATCAGCACTTATCGATGTTTAATTGAATTTACCATTTGGCATTCATAATGCATGTGAATGCTTACTAAAAGTAATGAAATGCTTAACAGTATGTTGTGGGAGTTGATCATATTGCCATATCTGGCAACATCTTTTAATGATTGAAAATTGCAAGATGCATTGAAACAGAATCAAAGCAGTTGATATAGGTTACTCCTATTTGAAACACTTGTCATTAGAGAAATAATTCAGAACTTGTATATGTACATAAACCTTGTGACACACAAGAAGAAATTCAAAGATGGAATCATCTTGTGCAAGTGTTTGCAACATCTCTATGTAGGAATGTGCAAATTGTTATCTATGAGTAGGCTGCAAACATGAGAACAATATAAATCACATACACAGAACAATGTTAAAGAAGAGCCTTTCCTACACTGATCAATGTTATTGTATATATTTTTGTAGGACCTTTCCTGTTGACTCATTTGTTACTGGAGGACTTGAAGAAGACTGCAGAAGACAGTGATGCAGATTGTCGTATCATTAATGTGACTTCCTCTCTTCATGACTCAGCCATGCCACCAAAGAACGCTGCAAGGAGTAAGTTTGCATATCATAAAATTCCGTTTTCAGAAAGTCAATCTTCTTAGAGGAGAAAAAATTGTTTATAGATAGCTTTAAGTGATTCAGATTCCAAATACTGTTTAGATAAGAAGTACCATTAAAACCTAATAGGATATTCAAATTTCAAGTTGGTTTGGAAAATATTGCATTTTGACGCCAGTGATATTTTTGCTGTTTTTGTTCTCCCAATCTGAACAGTGGGTTACATTCCTAAACTTGGGGAAATATTAAGATTATCTTTCAAATTTCAAAGAAAATATTGGTATTTTTTTCATGTAGAAAAAAATTCATATATCATTACAGCAAAAGCATTACTGCACTAGACTTTCTTAGCATAATTAATATGAAGTTATTATTATGTTGTATATTAGGACAGCCATTGGATGTGGAGAATTTTTTCCTGGAGAAGGAAGGAACCTATAACAATCAACTTAGCTACAAAAATTCGAAATTAGCAATGGTTCTGACCACATATGAGCTGTCAAAACATCTACAGGGCACTGGAGTGACTGTCAACACACTCTGTCCAGGTAAGTTGTCTACAGGGCACTGGAGTGACTGTCAACACACTCTGTCCAGGTATGTTGTCTACAGGGCACTGGAGTGACTGTCAACACACTCTGTCCAGGTATGTTGTCTACAGGGCACTGGAGTGACTGTCAACACACTCTGTCCAGGTATGTTGTCTACAGGGCACTGGAGTGAATGTCAACACACTCTGTCCAGGTAAGTTGTCTACAGGGCACTGGAGTGACTGTCAACACACTCTGTCCTGTCAACACACTCTGTCCAGGTATGTTGTCTACAGGGCACTGGAGTGACTGTCAACACACTCTGTCCAGGTAAGTTGTCTACAGGGCACTGGAGTGACTGTCAACACACTCTGTCCAGGTATGTTGTCTACAGGGCACTGGAGTGATTGTCAACACACTCTGTCCAGGTATGTTGTCTACAGGGCACTGGAGTAACTGTCAACACACTCTGTCCAGGTTTGTTGTCTACATGGTACAATGATTGACGGTCAACAAACTTTGTCTAGCTATGTTGTCTACAGGGTATGAGGATTGATGGTCAACACATTCTGTTCAAGTAAGTTGTCTCCAAATTAGTGGGGGTGACTTTTAACACTCTGCCTAGGTAAATTGTCTTTGCAAAATAGGAAAGTGACATGTCAACACACTCTGTCCAGGTAAGTTGTCTACAGGTTATGAGGAGTGACTTTTAACACACACTGTCCAGTGAAGTTGTCTTCAGTGTATACAGGAAGTTCTGTTTTTGTTCATACATTATCAGATTATCTGCAGTACAGCAGGATACCACAATTTTTACTGTATATTCTAATGTTCCATATCTAGTTCAAATTTTCTCAAAACGGGAAGAAGATATTTGTCAACTTTATCTTTATGTGAATTTATTTCAGGCTTTATACCCAGTACCGAGTTGTGTCGACATGCTGGAGGAGGGCAGAAGTTCTTCTTGCGATACATTCTGGGAACAATGTTACGCCCAGTGATGAAGCCTGTTAAGACACTGGAGAACGGAGCTAAAGCTGTGGTGGATCTTGTTGTTAATGAAGAACTTAAAGGTAATGATGATAGAGGCATGTAAGAAAAGAAAATAAAACAAAAATACAAAAAAAAAATTGTATTTCACAGAAATATTATAATAATCATGAATAATTCTTCAATTTTTATGATCCTTTTTTCACCCACAATCCATTAATTGTTTGTTCAAGGGTTGATAAAGTGTTAGATATTTGACATACACTTTAAGAGTTGGTGTTTCTTGAGCTTATGAACATTTAGTTGTGTTTGTGAAGAGTCACTTAATGAGACATAGGATTGATTTTTCTGGCAACATCATCAGTAACTAATTATAGATGAGTCCAGTAAGTACTAATTAAATCATGACTGGTAACTAATGATTATTTGTGACAAGTAAGTATTAATTATAGGTGTGACTGGCAAATATTAATTATAGATGTGGCTCATAGATATTAACTGTAGATGTGGCTGGTAAATATTAATTATAGATGTGGCTCAAAGATATTATCTATAGATGTGGCTGGCAAATATTAATCATAGGTGATGCTGATGAATATTAATTATAGATGTGGCTGTTAAATACTAATTAAAGGTGTGACTGGTAAATATTAATTATAGATGTGACAGGTAAATATTAATTATAGATGTGACTGGTAAATATTAATTATAGATGTGACCGTTAAATATTAATTATAGGTGTGACTGGTAAATATTAATTATAGATGTGACTGGTAAATATTAATTATAGATGTGACTGGTAAATATTAATTATAGATGTGACCGTTAAATATTAATTATAGGTGTGACTGGTAAATATTAATTATAGATGTGACTGGTAAATATTAATTTTAGATGTGACTGGTAAATATTAATTATAGATGTGACTGGTAAATATTAATTAAATGTGTTGCTAGTAAATATTAATTGTAGATGTGACTGGTAAATATTAATTAAATGTATTGCTAGTAAATATTAATTATAGATGTGGCTGACGAATGTTACTTATAGGTGTGGCTGACGAATGTTACTTATAGGTGTGGCAGGGGAATATTAATTTCAGGTGTTGCTTGTAAATATTAATTATAGATGTGGCTGTTAAATATTAATTAAAGGTGTGACTGGTAAATATTAATTATAGATGTGACTGGTAAATATTTTATAGTTTTTGGTGTTTCATACTTATTACAGGTGTGACTGGTAAGTACTACAAGGACATGGTGGAGTCTGTGTCTTCAGAAGAGTCCAGAAATGAGGAATTGCAGACATCAGTTTATGAGCTGAGTGCCAGGTACTGCCACCTTGAAGGTTATGAACCCCTTGATGCTCCCATTCCTCCCCCAGAGGAACCGAAACCCAGTCCGAAAAAGTCTAAGAAGGTGAAGAAGGCTGTGGCGCCTGAAGAAACAGCTGGCCCCAGTGGAGACATAGAAGAAACAAAGGAGGATATCAAAGGTGAGCTATAGGTCCAGGTCAAAGGCCAAGATTTAAAGTTCTATGGTAAAATTTTCATAGATCTGTTGAAAAATATCCTGAAAATGATCTCTGTGATATTTTCATATTCAGAAATTGTTGACAAAACTGAAGACGAAATGAAATTTGCTGATGAAGATGATAAACCAGATGAGACTGCAGTTTGTGAGAAAGATGAACATGAGGAAGAAGTGAAAGATTCTGGGAAAGAAGAAGAAATAAAGGAAACAGAAAAGGAAGGAGAAAAAGATACTGAGAAAGAGGAAAAGATTCAGGATGTGGAGAAGGAAGAAGTCAAGGAATCTGAGAAAACGGAGGAAGTAAAGGATTCTGAGAAAGAAGTAAAGGAAGAGGAACTGACAAGAGATGTGGAGGAGGGAAAGAAAATAGAGGACTCTACTCCTACCATTACTGCAGAAATTGCTGTGGCTTAGGGGTCAAGAGGTAGAGAGGGGACTATTTGCAGGTTGAGGTCACTTTGGGTCAAAAGGTGCATGTTATAAAAATTGTGCAATACAAGCAGTTTTAATTAATGCCATAAGGAAAGTTTAAAGAGATTCAGTATTGCTACTATATTTACATATACTCTGTATGTAGATGCTATAGCACTCTGTATGTAGATGCTATAGCACTCTGTATGTAGATGCTATAGCACTCTGTATATAGATGTTATAACAATTTGTATATAGATGTTAAAACACACTGTGTATAGATGTTATAACAATCTGTATATAGATGCTATAACACTATATATAGATGCTATAACACTGTATATAGATGCTATAACACTATATAGATGTTATAACACACTGTATATAGATGCTATAACACTGTATATAGATGTTATAACACTATATAGATGCTATAACACTGTATATAGATGCTATAACACTGTATATAGATGCTATAACACTATATATAGATGCTATAACACTGTATATAGATGCTATAACACCATATATAGATGCTATAACACTGTATATAGATGCTATAACACTATATAGATGTTATAACACACTGTATATAGATGCTATAACACTGTATATAGATGCTATAACTCTATATCACACTGTCTATAGATGCTATGGTTATATGTATTGTGAAAGTTCTCCATTACTGTAGGTCTAGCATTTCATTGGATGTGAAATAAGCATTTTTAGACAAATTCTGCTTTTGCACATAATTAAATTCTTTTTCCACGTAACAAAATCATCTATATTATAATCATTGGAAATAAGAACCATGTTTAAAACCTCTGAAATTCTGAATCAAGATAGTTTCATGATTTGATTTGGTCTTAAGAAGATTATAAAACATGATTTTTATAGAAGAACGATTTGTCCTGTGAAGGTCTGATGAAAGGTTCTCAAGTATGAGTGGTTTTGGATTCAACCAAAAAATATTGATAAGTAATTTAGATTGAGTGCCTTTTCTATTTAAGGTGATCTTGAATATTTGCAAATCAATACAATTTGTTAACTAACTTACCGGAAAGACAGTCCTGTTTTCACTACCAACATTATGGACTGCTTATTGTGACTGTTTTTTAATGCATATTTATTTCTGTTATTTTTTTAAATTTTTTTCCTGATAAGATGGGGCGACTGGTAATAAGTCCACCTAAACCTATTACTGTGCAGTAAAGTCATAAACCAGTCATTTTATATACCCCAGGTCAAGATCCCAGATATCTGCTTCATGCTTCTACCCATGACAGTTTGTATCTCTCTGGAAGCCGAGGAGAGAACTGGTCTGTGTGGTTATGTCCAGTTTGTATCTCTCTGGAAGCTGAGAAGAGAACTGGTCTGTGTGGTTGTGTCCAGTTTGTATCTCTCTGGAAGCTGAGAAGAGAACTGGTCTGTGTGATTGTGTCCAGTTTGTATCTCTCTGGAAGCTGAAAAGAGAACTGGTCTGTGTGGTTGTGTCCAGTTTGTATCTCTCTGGAAGCTGAGAAGAGAACTGGTCTGTGTGGTTGTGTCCAGTTTGTATCTCTCTGGAAGCTGAGAAGAGAACTGGTCTGTGTGGTTGTGTCCAGTTTGTATCTCTCTGGAAGCTGAGAAGAGAACAGGTCTGTGTGGTTGTGTCCAGTTTGTATCTCTCTGGAAGCTGAGAAGAGAACTGGTCTGTGTGGTTGTGTCCTTTGGAAAAACACTTTACATCAGTTTCTTTGGACAGACTACCCATGTGATGTTCAGTGAGGTAGCCACCAGCTGCTACAAGAAAACCATTACAAAAAGACCTTGGTTGTAGATATGTGATGAGATGGAAACCCAATGCCATAAATGAATGTGTAGAAGCCCATCCCCTGATTTTGAGTAAGAAGTATTACAGTAGATCCTCAGGCTTATTATTAAAGGATAAATACAGTATTATTGATTTTTGAAAACTATTGGTTGAATACTTTCTAGGATTATTAGTCACTGGTAGATATGTTGTGATTGCAGAATATACTGTACATTTTTACATAGTAATCATATTTTAGCACTTTTCACACTCAATGGATTGTGCGAAATAATGAATGTGCAAAGCACAGGTTCTATATGCAATTTATTTAGTGACTAGTGGGCTTATTTGCCAAACAATGATTATGCGCTAAAATTTGATTGTGTAAAAATAAGTTTGTTTACTGAGGTTTAGATTTATATTTGGATGTTTCGTGGTTAGCGTTCAAAATGAATCGGATTCATTTATTTTCATGGCAATGACACCAGAGTGTTTTTTCTGCTTGGTGTTACACCACATTTTTTATACTCTTTTATTGTGTAATGTAAGATTACTTTTGCTACAAGTGTTTTAACAATAGATAGATATTTATACATATAATATTGCCTGTACAGCTGTGCTGTAATATTGTAACTGACCTTTTGTCAGTACATGCAGCTCAAGATTTAGGATTTCACATATAGGGAAAATGTTTACTCCATTGCTATCATGTATTTTCTCAGATGTCTTAAATGCGGTAATGTTACACAGTTGACACTTTTGTATCTACTTTCACTGCGAGGGCCATTTGTAGTAGAATTTATGGGTAAGTGGACTTTGAAATACACAGGAGGCATTTATTAAACTGTCCCATACACATATATTATTTAACATGGGATTTTTTGTTGCATAGACAAAACATGGAAATACAATATGACAAATTAGACTTCAGTTGAAAGAAACTTTGTCATTACTATAGACAATCAATGAAACTAAAACTCTAAAGTCTTCATTGGAAAGAATTTTGTATAGCATTCTGTCCATTTGTTCCTTGTGTATATTGTTTAGATGTAGAGACAAAGGTCCCACCAGTGATTCATTGTATACAGTACCAGTCACAAGTATATTCCACTTTTATTAGTATTGCTTCTTTATTTTAATCAATTTACATTTATACACTTGGTATTTTGTTTAAGTCTACCACTATTTTTACAATGCATATTGTTTATTGATCAAAATTTGTTGTTTTTTTCCTGTTCACTATCATTCATAGACTTGCCATGATTTTAACCATTTCATTAGACTGCACTGGTAAACACAGACTTCTACATTGGTGCTATCACAGTAAAATTTACACTGCAGTGATGACTCAAAGTTTGACAAACTGGAATTATGGAGAAGTGAGGCATTTAAACTTTACTATACTAGAGTGTTCTTCAGATGCAATCAAGCAGAATTACTGTATTGTTCATCTGTAGGATAGCTATGTTGTAGATACCAACTGCTTTTATGTTTGATAGATTTGATCTGAGGAATTGTTCCTAGGCGCAGAAATGTAACAGAACTTGTGTAAATGTTGTCATGGAGTTTTGTACAAGAAAAAAAAAATCACTCTAAGATGTTTTTACTGGTTGCATTACACAAGAGATAACTAGGACTGTTACAAATTTTAACTATGTTACCTTGAGAGTAACTGCACCACCTACTATATAAGTACAGTTATTCTGGTCATGGAATAGTCTGACTTGTTACCAGTGCAGGTTTAACTTATTCATTTAACCTGCACAGTATTATTTTTGCCCTGTCTGTCACAAACATTTACTGATTGCTGATGCTACGACATTAGTTGACTACAGGTGACTTCACACAACATTCACTGAGTGCTGTTGACTCCACACAACATTCACTGAGTGCTGTTGACTCCACACAACATTCACTGAGTGCTGTTGACTCCACACAACATTCACTGAGTGCTGTTGACTCCACACAACATTCACTGAGTGCTGTTGACTCCACACAACATTCACTGAGTGCTGTTGACTCCACACAACATTCACTGAGTGCTGTTGACTCCACACAACATTCACTGAGTGCTGTTGACTCCACACAACATTCACTGAGTGCTGTTGACTCCACACAACATTCACTGAGTGCTGTTGACTCCACACAACATTCACTGAGTGCTGTTGACTCCACACAACATTCACTGAGTGCTGTTGACTCCACACAACATTCACTGAGTGCTGTTGACTCCACACAACATTCACTGAGTGCTGTTGACTCCACACAACATTCACTGAGTGCTGTTGACTCCACACAACATTCACTGAGTGCTGTTGACTCCACACAACATTCACAGAGTGCTGTTGACTCCACTTGATCAACAGATGTAAAAGAATAACTATGAATTGTTGTGTTTTGTCATGTGTGTTGGATATTTCTTGTATATCACAAGACTGGAGAAGAGACCGTAAATGTAAGGGAGACAGGACTAGATATAGGCATCTTAAAATGTATGATTTATTATCATTGCTATTTTTATACATGTATAACACTTGTGTTCAAAACATATACTCATTTTATAATGCAACAAAAAATTTACATTACTGTTATATTTTTTATAATTTTTCAATATGAATTTGAAAAAAAACAAGAATTGACTTAGTTATGGTTTTATACATGGTTATATGAGAAGATTGTTTAATCAGAATTTGAGGATAAGTGTGTGTTATCACGTGTTGTTTACAAAGCACTAGACACTTAATTGATCTTGTGGTGTGATGCAAAAACAGGACTGACTAGTGCCCCAATACCAAAACAGGACTGACTAGTGCCCTAATACCACATCATAACTGGCTGGTGCCCTGATACCACAACAGGACTGACTAGTGCCCTGATACCACAACAGAACTGACTAGTGCCCTGATACCTTAAGAGGACTGACTAGTGCCATGATACAACAACGGAACTGACTAGTGCCCTGACACCACAACAGGACTGACTAGTGCCCTGATACCACAACAGGACTTGACTAATGCCCTGATACAACAACAGGACTTGACTAATGCCCTGATACAACAACAGGACTGACTAGTGCCCTGATACAACAACAGGACTTGACTAATGCCCTAATACAACAACGGAACTGACTAGTGCCCTGATACAACATCAGGACTTGACTAGTGCCCTGATACAACAACGGAACTGACTAGTGCCCTGATACAACAACAGAAATGACTAGTGCCCTGATACCACAACAGAAATGACTAGTGCCCTGATACCGCCACAGGACTGACTGAAACTATCTTTTCATTACAGATACAATGTCGTAATGTTAATCCTTTAAAATTTTGCAGATTTCCAAATGTAGCTTAAACATTGTAAACTATATACATGTATTTAATGTATCAAAATCAAAGTGAACAATTGCTAGAATGTTATCGTTTGGAACTATTAATAGAAAGTTGTCATTTAGGACTCTTACTAGAAAGTTGTCATTTGGAACTCTTGCTTAATAGCCAACTTGTAGAACTCTTGCTAATGGCTTACACGCAGAATACTTGCTAAATAGCCAACTTGCAGAACCCTTGCTGAATAGCCAACTTGCAGAACCCTTGCTAATGGCTTACACGCAGAACACTTGAGAAAAAGCAGACATGCAGAACCCTTGCTAAATAGCTTACATGCAGAACACTTAAAAAAGCTGACGTGTTAAACGCTTGCAAGATATCTTATTTTAGGAAACAATGAAAGAAAAGATGGAAAATGTGGCTACAGATATTCTGGTTTGGCACATTTTGATAATAAATTCTTATATGAAATATGAAACAGTGTTGTAGGTCAGGTTAGTATTCGATAGGCAGTGAAGTGTTGATTAGGTTTGTGTTCTGTAGACAGTGAGGTGTTGTTGGTCGGGTTTGTGTACTAAACACAGTGAGGTGTTGTTGGTAAGGTTTGTTTACTAAACACAGTAAGGTGTTGTTGGTAGGGTTTGTGTTCTATAGGCGGTGAGGTGTTAAGTGATGTGTTGTTGGTAGGGTTTGTGTTCTATAGGCAGTGAAGTGTTGTTGGTAAGGTTTGTGTTCTGTAGACAGGGAGGTGTTGTTGGTAGGGTTTGTGTTCTGTAGACAGGAAGGTGTTGTTGGTAAGGTTTGTGTTCTGTAGACAGGAAGTGTTGTTGGTAAGGTTTGTGTTCTGTAGACAGGGAGGTGTTATCGGTAAGGTTTGTGTACTAAACACAGTGAGGTGTTGTTGGTAGGGTTTGTGTTCTATAGGCGGTGAGGTGTTAAGTGATGTGTTGTTGGTTGGGTTTGTGTTCTATAGGCGGTGAGGTGTTAAGTGATGTGTTGTTGGTAGGGTTTATGTTCTATAGGCAGTGAGGTGTTGTCGTTAGGGTTTATGTTCTATAGGCGGTGAGGTGTTAAGTGAAGTGTTGTTGGTTGGGTTTGTGTTCTATAGGTGGTGAGGTGTTAAGTGATGTGTTGTTGGTAGGGTTTATGTTCTATAGGCAGTGAGGTGTTGTTGTTAGGGTTTGTGTTCTATAGGCGGTGAGGTGTTAAGTGAAGTGTTGTTGGTAGGGTTTGTGTTCTATAGGCAGTGAAGTGTTGTTGGTTGGGTTTGTGTTCTATAGGCGGTGAGGTGTTAAGTGAAGTGTTGTTGGTCGGGTTTGTGTTCTATAGGCAGTGAGGTGTTGTTGTTAGGGTTTGTGTTCTATAGGCGGTGAGGTGTTAAGTGAAGTGTTGTTGGTAGGGTTTGTGTTCTATAGGCAGTGAGGTGTTGTTGTTAGGGTTTGTGTTCTATAGGCGGTGAGGTGTTAAGTGAAGTGTTGTTGGTAGGGTTTGTGTTCTATAGGCAGTGAGGGGTTGTTGGTAGGGTTTGTGTTCTATAGGCGGTGAGGTGTTAAGTGAAGTGTTGTTGGTAGGGTTTGTGTTCTATAGGCAGTGAGGTGTTGAGTGATGTGTTGTTGGTGGGGTTTATGTTCTATAGGCAGTGAGGTGTTGTTGGTCGGGTTTGTGTTCTATAGGCACTGAAGTGTTGTTGGTAGGGTTTGTGTTCTATAGGCGGTGAGGTGTTAAGTGATGTGTTGTTGGTGGGGTTTATGTTCTATAGGCAGTGAGGGGTTGTTGGTCGGGTTTATGTTCTATAGGCAGTGAGGTGTTAAGTGAAGTGTTGTTGGTCAGGTTTATGTTCTATAGGCAGTGAGGTGTTAAGTGAAGTGTTGTTGGTCAGGTTTATGTTCTATAGGCAGTTAGGTGTAAAGTGAAGTGTTGTTGGTCAGGTTTATGTTCTATAGGCAGTTAGGTGGAAAGTGAAGTGTTGTTGGTCAGGTTTATGTTCTATAGGCAGTTAGGTGTAAAGTGAAGTGTTGTTGGTCAGGTTTATGTTCTATAGGCAGTTAGGTGTAAAGTGAAGTGTTGTTGGTCAGGTTTATGTTCTATAGGCAGTTAGGTGTAAAGTGAAGTGTTGTTGGTCAGGTTTATGTTCTATAGGCAGTTAGGTGTTAAGTGAAGTGTTGTTGGTAGGGTTTATGTTCTATAGGCAGTTAGGTGTTAAGTGAAGTGTTGTTGGTCAGGTTTATGTTCTATAGGCAGTTAGGTGTAAAGTGAAGTGTTGTTGGTCAGGTTTATGTTCTATAGGCAGTTAGGTGTTAAGTGAAGTGTTGTTGGTAGGGTTTATGTTCTATAGGCAGTGAGGTGTTTTAGTCATTTGATATTATTCAGTAATATAAAATATATTTATACCATCACTAAAAACTCTTCATTGATCTAGTTAATACAAAAGATGCTCTTAATTTGTAAGGACATTCCTAAATGGTTGTGGTTTCAATAAATTGTCACAACATCCTGATTGGTTGTGGTTTCAATTAATTGTCACGACATCCTGATTGGTTGTGGTTTTCAGTTTTTTGGTAGGACATTCCTGATTGGTTGTGGATCCAGTGATGGGTTAGTGGATGTAGGTTTAGATATGCTGCTTGAATGGTGACTTCTTGTTGACACCTCGAAAGTAGTCCAAGGTCAGTTGAGCCAAAGATTACTTAGGAGACAAAGGTCACCTAGAAGACCAAGGTCACTAAATACGATTACTTAAGCCTCGATTCCGTGTAAAAGTAACTTAATTTTGCAGATTCCGTGTAAAAGTAACTTAATTTTGCCGATTCCGTGTAGTATTTCACTAATGTTGAAAATAAAATCCATGAAGGACATAAAGAAGCTGTGAGAGAGTAAATTTTAAGTCTAAAAATGTTTTGCCAAAAGATGCAAGATACTAAACTTCTTGTGAAAAAAAAACCCATTTAGAGCTACAGCTTGGGTTCAAACAAAGATGTATGGATTTTTATTGAATTTTCTGACATTGAAGCATGCTCAGAAAAATCAAAGCGTTATCATCCTTGTGAGAATGAAGCATACACCAATGACAGATTTTTTGTTCCTTATGATAAGGAGTCATGGTCATTCTCCTCTGTTGCGTATTATCGCCATATATTATACCTCTTTAATGAAGGTCTTTTTGAATCAGTTTAGGATGTAGTCAATCTAATTTGATTTCAATAAGTGTGCCACATTTACTTGTTAGAAAAAGTCGTAAAGAATTTGTGACAAAGAAAAGACGTATGAAATCTTGGGTCATGATTACATTTGTGTTTAACCCAAGTAGAGGTCAAGGCCAAGTTGATGAGCACTTGCTTTGGTCATTGTATTTATTGTCATGGCAATGTACCTTTTTGTAATATACTTTTTATCAAAATTTTAATAAAATGTAAATAAATTAACATGTATGTGTTTTCTCTTTTTACCAACATGTCATACATTTTAGATTTCTTCCATAAGGTATATAGACCTGTGACCTTGAATGACTTCTTGATCTTTCATATAGATATTGCAATATGAATCATGTGTCTGTTATTGAGCTTTCAATTTGGCAAATGAATTCTGATAAAATAGATCAAATAAAATCCTCAAACAGCAGTGTGGAAAGCTGGTTTTAATCTATAGAATGACACATCTCTTAACAGCTCTCCATATATGTGAGAAAGTTCTCCATAGATGTGAAATGTCTAGATAAATGTGAAATATCTCCATACATCTTTATGTGAAACATTTCATCATTAATAGGAACAAAGTTTAATGATATGAACTGTTTTGATCATGTCTATATAAGATTAGAATATTGTGATATTATTTCAAACTGCCAAATCCAAGGTGACCCCTCATCAGCTATTTTGTTTTTCTGATCAGTCCCCAAAACAAATGGGCGCAACTATTGAGCAAAGGAAACCTGCCTTCTAATGAAATAGCATGGTCAAAGTCCAAGATGGTCATCCATCAGTCAATTTGTTTTTCTTCAAAATCAGAAGTGCAATCTAAGAGCCAAGGGGAACCCTATAAACGAAATTTGAGAAAGATTCATTCAACACTTCTGAAGGAATGGCGATAACAATCTTTTATTGTCAAATTCCAAGATGGCTGTCAGCCATTTTGTTTTTCTGATCAGTCCTAAAATCAGAAGGGAATCAAACACAGTACAGTGTCATTAATCACACTTTATTCTCAAAATATTCAAAAACAAGACATTTTAATAAAAGATTTTGAAATTTTTATTGTTCCACACAATTTCCATACAGGTATGCAGTATCCATGAAATACTGGAAATTATCACACCTATTTATACTCCAAACAACACTATCATCTCTAATTACAAATTATCCAACATTGAAGCCCCAATATACAAAACTTTACCTAAAATGCAAAGAGAAAATACATGTTATATTGATATTGATACATGTATATTTATATAAGTGCCGTTGATATTTACTTCATGTAAACATGCCTTCAATTACGATCTTTGCTGATAAGAAGTTGGAAAAATCTTTACCGGTAAACGCACTTACTACATGTGTACATTTGAGTATGAATTGAATTGAATTTCGTATAACATCTATTTCAGTGCGACCCACTTTTATTAATCTTATTTCGATATCCCCCAAAAGTGTTTCTTAGTAGATACTGCTAAGTTTTAGAATGTGTTAATCTTATCTTTGCATAATTAAGAAGAAAATTTCTGAATCTCGTAATGTTTGCCAAATGATGTGTATATGTGGACTTAAACCTGTCTGGAATGGTGATTGACAGAATGTCTGTTGTCCAATACCTATAAAATCAGATTTAATTAATTATTTGTAAAATATATCAATGCTGCTGGGTCATGGTAATTAACCCCACATGTCTATCACACATATGTTAAAATTCTAACAAACACTACTTCATTATCCTGCATTAAACTCACCCTCTACTTTAAGGAAAAGTTTGAATTTTTTTGTGTTGACCTGTTAGGATTCTTACATGATAAATTTGTCAATCTTTATCTACAGCTTCTGTCCAAATAGAAATACAATGAAGCTAGTGCTGAACAAATTCAAACTGATATAAATAATGAACTTGTATATAGGACCAGTGCATCTGTTGTCATTTCATCCCCTAACAAATGTTTTAACCATGTTCAAAGTAGGCAACAAACAAAATACATAGCATGCATCAGTCACACATTTATGTAAGATCCCACTTGTATACAAGATCCTACTTGTATGTAAGATCCTATGTAAGATCCCACTTGTATGTAAGATCCCAATTGTATGTAAGATCCTATGTAAGATCCCACTTGTATGTAAGATCCCACTTGTATGTAAGATCCTACTTGTATGTAAGATCCCACTTGTATGTAAGATCCCACTTGTATGTAAGATCCTATGTAAGATCCCACTTGTATGTAAGATCCTATGTAAGATCCCACTTGTATGTAAGATCCCACTTGTATGTAAGATCCCACTTGTATGTAAGATCCCACTTGTATGTAAGATCCTACTTGTATGTAAGATCCCACTTGTATGTAAGATCCCACTTGTATGTAAGATCCCATTTGTATGTAAGATCCCACTTGTATGTAAGATCCCACTTGTATGTAAGATCCTATATGCATGTTAGATCCTGTATGTATTTTAGATCCTATACATATATCTAAGTGGTTGTATATATATAGCAATAAGCACATGCTTGGCAATACACACAAGATCTTAACAAGTTTTCATTCTATAAAAGATTGTAACAAGTCTTAAGATGTGTTCATTTGTGTGATCCTCGACATGTGAAATTAAATAGGTAAAATCAGTAAAAATATTTTCAAAAAATGAATATGAATAATATCTAGTATAATATCAAGATTATACAAGATGCAAATGACTGATAATTCAGAAATTTTAACACACAATCAAAATAGATTATGAATAAAAAATTCTTTAATCAAAATATGATACACAAAGATTTATAATTCAGAAATTTGTATATATATGTACTATAAAATATTTTTGATTAAGAAATTTCATTTACACTGAAAATAGGGTAAACAAAAAGATTTATGATTCAGAAATCATATATACTATAAAAATAGAATAAATGAATATTTATGATTAAGAAATTCTAATACACAAAAACTAAAATTTGACTTGACCAGTTTTTACCAGTGATCTATATTGAGACAATGTTTCTGTCTTTGATGATGAAGAATGATTTTAACTTCGGGCTGAAAAATGTTGTGTGACAAAACATTCCCAGTTGGCGTAGGGATACAATATAAATTTTGCTGATGAAGAATTATCTTAACCTTAAGGTAGGAATGGAAAATGTCATTTGATAAAATATTCCAAGTTGATTTTAATTATAAAGTATTGCTGCCTTGTGACCCATCCATGCTCATTGTTGTTATTTCAGGTATAACATTTTTGTCAGAGTTGACCATGAACAGGGCATCTGTGTACTAACAATGTTCATCATTTTGCCATCTGCACTTTTACTTGGACCTAAATTCTTTCGATATTCTTCTGTGTTTGCAAATGTATGCCTAACTTTCATCAGCATCATTTCGAGATGGTCCATTTCGTAATTCTGTTTGAATTGCTTCACCACTTCTTGAAGAAAGTGTGAACCTTCAAACACACCTCTGAATGCCTTGTAACCTGTAACGAGAGAAAATCACTCCTATTAAATACTGTATATCAGCATATTTTAGAGGTTATTTTCACCCTTGTACCATTGTAAATGAAATCGTCTCATCTTCATTTCGTTCTTTGAGAATTATGTTTTCGCCCTCATCTTATATTTTTTCTTTCCCTGTTCATGGATGACAAGGGTGAACATTATCCAGAATACAGTATAGGTGTATGTATGAGAGAATTGGTTGATCTGACTAATGTATACTGTTAAATCATATATTTTCGAAGGATTCAACATTCATGGGGTTTTTTTCAAATGGTTTCTTGGGCATTGAATTTCATAGAAAAATACAGCTCCTTAAAGGTACGTATGATTTTGAACATTCATAACCACATGAATTTGTGGCTTGAGGGTAAAAGAGTGTAATCGATTTGTTTACAAGTATATTAATATACATGTGTAATAGCATATATTCTACCCATGCATAATAGTGTATATTCTATACATGTATACCAGTGTATATTCATTCATGGAGAATGTTTATAGGGTAGTTCATTTTGAGGGAACTTTACTGACTGTGAAATGGAATGAAATTGAATCCCTTTTAAATCTGATAAGCTATATAGTATACACTGGACTTCATACACTGAATTAACATGTAAGCATACGGTGAAATGAATGAAATCATAACTGGCCATCAGAGAAATAAGTCTTTATAGTAAAGTCAGGAAAACTACACCAGTTACATAAATATATGACTAAGATATTGACAACCAACACTCTACACATCTAGGAAAGCAACATGTAACTAAATGTATACAAGTATAATAATGGATTCACAATATTTAGGAAACTGAACAACTGTTGCTCAGATATTGAGAATCTTTTATCATACTCAGATAAATATTTATATACATATATGCCAAGTGTCATTTGCAGTATGTGGGGGAGACCAAACCACCACTTAATCTCAGGATCAACAATCACTCATGTCCAACAGAAATGCCCTGACCTGCCTGTAACAAGACAATTCAACATGTGTGGCATGACATGCAGGTGGTACCCAATAACCACTACAAGAGTTGTGGTGACCAGCAGCACTGGATCAACCAACTCCAAACCTGCTACCTACTTGGCATGAATGAGAGATGATCTTGATATTTCAAAAGGGTCCTGGTCAGACATACCTGACAGTCAGTATATCTTGCACCACTAAGGATTAGAAATGCCCCACCCATTCAACTCCTCGTGAGGGTCCTGGTCAGACATACCTGACAGTCAGTATATCTTGCACCACTAAGGATTAGAAATGCCCCACCCATTCAACTCCTCGTGAGGGTCCTGGTCAGACATACCTGACAGTCAGTATATCTTGCACCACTAAGGATTAGAAATGCCCCACCCATTCAACTCCTCGTGAGGGTCCTGGTCAGACATACCTGACAGTCAGTATATCTTGCACCACTAAGGATTAGAAATGCCCCACTCATTCAACTCCTCGTGAGGGTCCTGGTCAGACATACCTGACAGTCAGTATATCTTGTACCACTAAGGATTAGAAATGCCCCACCCATTCAACTCCTCGTGAGGGTCCTGGTCAGACATACCTGACAGTCAGTATATCTTGCACCACTAAGGATTAGAAATGCCCCACCCATTCAACTCCTCGTGAGGGTCCTGGTCAGACATACCTGACAGTCAGTATATCTTGCACCACTAGAAATGCCCCACCCATTCTACTCCTCGTGAGGGTCCTGGTCAGACATACCTGACAGTCAGTATATCTTGCACCACTAGAAATGCCCCACCCATTCAACTCCTCGTGAGGGTCCTGGTCAGACATACCTGACAGTCAGTATATCTTGCACCACTAGAAATGCCCCACCCATTCAACTCCTCGTGAGGGTCCTGGTCAGACATACCTGACAGTCAGTATATCTTGCACCACTAGAAATGCCCCACCCATTCAACTCCTCGTGAGGGTCCTGGTCAGACATACCTGACAGTCAGTATATCTTGCACCACTAAGGATTAGAAATGCCCCATTCATTCAACTCCTCGTGAGGGTCCTGGTCAGACATACCTGACAGTCAGTATATCTTGCACCACTAAGGATTAGAAATGCCCCACCCATTCTACTCCTCGTAAGGGTCCTGGTCAGACATACCTGACAGTCAGTATATCTTGCACCACTAAGGATTAGAAATGCCCCACCCATTCAACTCCTCGTGAGGGTCCTGGTCAGACATACCTGACAGTCAGTATATCTTGCACCACTAAGGATTAGAAATGCCCCACCCATTCAACTCCTCGTGAGGGTCCTGGTCAGACATACCTGACAGTCAGTATATCTTGCACCACTAAGGATTAGAAATGCCCCACCCATTCAACTCCTCGTGAGGGTCCTGGTCAGACATACCTGACAGTCAGTATATCTTGCACCACTAGAAATGCCCCACCCATTCTACTCCTCGTGAGGATTTTTTTCCCCCTGTAACTTCTTTTCTTCATATTTATTACTCTTCTCATTTAGTTTCTTAGTTTTTGCTTTCATTCCTATTTAAAATTGGCGTCCATTATTAATTTTTGTCCGAAAGTAGAAAATCTAGTTTTCTAGGGCAAGTTTTCTGTATACAAATTGACGAATCTGGGGCCTATTTGATCATATTCAAAATAAGATTTTTTTTTTATACATTTTTGCACATTTAACTAGTGATTTTTATCAAAAATATATTTCATTGTAACAATACATACATTCATTAATTGTTTTTTACAACAAACGTTCTTATTTTTAATCAAACAATTCCTTTTTAAGAGTGAGGCTGAGGTGTATCAGTAAACTCCTGGGAGTGCGACACAATTTTTTTTATCTCATCACATATACGCTCAATGGCTACATAGCACAATGTGCCAAGATTTGTATAAAACATTTCTGATACTTGAATCACCATCTCCATTCAACAACTTATTATGTTTTATTTTGTCCCTTATAAAAGTCCTTTGGCCTACATCAGCTGAAGGACACCTAAATTTGCATCACTATTCCTGATTTTAGTCTCTAACTTTGTATTTGTTTTATGTTCTATGTATGTGATACAATTTACATAATATTGGAGTCTTGATAAAGGGGCAGGTTGCCTAAAAAATTTGACAGTTCACATGTCTGTACTGTTGTTACTACTTCATTGATCCCATATATAAACAAAATGCCCATGGGTCTTAACAGTCATTTGGCAATCAAATTGTTAATTCCTTAAAATTTTCAAAGTTTCACACCAAATTAGGTTGAAATCCACTTGGGCATTTTGGAATTTAAGAATCCTAGAATTGGAAAGCAAAAGTTTAGCTAAATTCCCCATTTATGGCAACATCAACCAGTCCCCAGTAGTTGAATCAGCTTTTTGAAGTAAAGTAACAAATGATGCTCCAAAGTCATAATTCAGACTACATTTGGAAGAGTAATGTTTCAAAGTTTTTTTTCCCCAAATTCCCAGTTTGGGGGACCAACCCCTATGGATTGACTTAACTTTCTGAATTCAAGAAATTATTGCACAAACCGAACGAAGTTTCAGACTAAAGGTGGAGTTTTAAAATGGCCTAAGAATCCAATACAACAGCTTGTATGTGCTGTTGGTAGTCTCTGCAGTCCTTTGTTTACAAATAGGCATTTAACTCCAAACATGTGCATATGCAAGAATATAAAGCCTTTTTGTGCCCAAAATAAAAACGTATGATTTTGGGAGCAAATGCTTCAAGTTGATTTCTTCGTTTTTTTTAAGAAATCTAAACATGAACATGCTGATGATAACATCATGATGTCATCAAAGACCAAGAACAACACAAACATCTTTCGCCAGCAATGAGAAACTATTCATGATGGCTTTTGTAATCTTTGCATCATTATCACTTCAAGGAAAAGGTGCTACTGTGTCCAGAGTGCAGCCATCAGGTACGGCTATGATTAAGAACTTCAAATAGTTCCACTTGTTGTGGCCAGAGTATGACATTGTCTGGAGCTTGTGATCAGAACTCTTAAGAATAAAGATATATGTACTGTCGGCCACTGGCCAAGAAATGCTTCCGAGAACAAAGTGTTGTGCTACAGAATATTTTCTCTTGTAAGATGTTCATGTTCAAGGAACAAAGGAACAATGGTTATACCTAATGTTGTCATGACAGAATGAAATATTTTCAGACATAATGGAGATTGACATGTTAAAAAAAAGTTAAACACTGTTTCCATGATATGTCTGTCTTTATTTTTTACCCAGGACAACATTAGTGCATCCCCTTGGCTTGGAGTGTAAACACCAGTGCCAGTAGAGGATGAATAATAAGAAGGAAATTTCTAGAAATCATGTTCTTGTCCAACCAGTCTAGGCTTTATAATCTACATCATCCTGAGAGGAGAAATGCAGAGATAAAGAAGACTCCTGCTTTGATAACATATGTGATATCTCCTAAAGATCATTGATGATTTTGTTTGATCTGGAAGGTAGCTGGGAAGTCAACATTTCTCTTTCATCAGTGCTGATTTCAACGTTACATTAAAGATCTTTCCCTATGTGATGATGTGAACAGGTATGTGGGGACCAAGGACACCAAAGCGTGTGATGAAAGATGAGTTGGGTGTTTTACACACTTGGGCAATATAGTGGTGTTTCTATTGAGACTCTTCATACACAGTGCATATTTTGTGTGGGACGACTGGCCATAAAATAGATCCTCTATGGATAATAGAGGGATGTTTAGCCACTTATCATCATCAACACTAACGTTTTGACCTTTATGTTGTGACTTTATCTTATAATAGTTCTTAACGCACTTTGCACACACGCCTCTCGATCAACAGTTGTCATATGCTTTTAAAACATCATACAACCAGTTGTGCTGGGGAAGTCTTATATTTCTAGCAGATTTCTTGGTTTTATTGTCTCTCCTAAAGACAACTTTACAACCCACACTTACACATCTACCTCTCATTGTGAGAACGGCACTGTATTAGGTGGTTAAAGTCTCCGTCTTAGTAGAAAATGTAGAAAGTAATGTCAAAAGAACAATTGATGATAACAGAGTATATAATATATAGCTTTAGAGATGTATAGTAGCTATCGATCATATAACATCCTAATTATAACTGACAGATAGAGTGATTCAAGGACTGCATTATTTGTATGCCTGCTAGGGGTTATTATATATTAAGTAAGTCACATGTGTACATGAAGGCTTGTAGTCTAACAGAGTGGTCTCCTATGTCCAATATCATTAGTTTAAACAATATCTATTCAATGATCAGCAATTTGACAGATACAGGTAATTTTATGGGACGGGAAAACAAGCTTAGAGCTTGTCAACATGTCATTGGGGTGACACACATCAAAGCCAAAAATCAACACTTTGAACAAATGGTAAAGTCTCAATCACGATAAGAGATAAAGCTATGTATATGCTAAGTCATTTTGAATGGACTGAATACGGAAGACATTTAAAAAGCCATGTTTCGCTAAGTGGTCTCAGAGGCTGAAAAAATCTTTTGGCCGACCTTTATGGGAAATTAGCGTTGCTGGAAACCCCAACTTTGGTTATTAAAATCCACTTGGGTAAGTAAAGAAGCTTGCGGAGTATTGTTTCAAAGGAAACAATTATGGATGACAGACAAGTTGAAAATAAAAAATTGTCATCAAAATTAATCAGACTGCAAGACCAGGTTACTAAGCTAAATGTAAAATGTCTAGACCAGGTAAGGTTAATGTCTAGACCAGGTCAGGTTAATGTTTAGACCAGGTCAGGTTTAATGTCTAGACCAGGTCAGGGTAATGTCTAGACCAGGTCAGGTTTAATGTCTAGACCAGGTCAGGTTTAATGTCTAGACCAGGTCAGGTTAATGTCTAGACCACGTAAGGTTAATGTCTAGACCAGGTCAGGTTAATGTTTGTTCCAGATCAAATTTAATGCCTAGAGCAGGTAAGGTTGATGTCTAGACCAGGTCAGGTTTAATGTCTATACCAGGTCAGGTTTAATGTCTAGACCTGGTCAGGTTTAATTTCCAGACCAGGTCAGGTTTAATGTCTAGACAAGGTCAGGTGTCTAGACCAGGTCAGATTTAATGTCTAGATCAGGTCAGATTTTATGTCTAGACAAGGTCAGGTGTAATGTCTTGACCAGGTCAGGTGTAATGCCTAGACCAGGTAAGGTTGATGTCTAGACCAGGTCAGGTTTAATGTCTCCAGTAGGTCAGGTTTAATGTCTAGACCAGACCTCGTTTAACACTTAGACCAGGTAAGATTTAATATCTAGACCAGATCTGGTTAATGTCCTGAAAAGGTAAGGTTAATGTCTAGACCAGATCTGGTTAATGTCCTGACAAGGTAAGGTTAATGTCTAGACCAGATCTGGTTAATGTCCTGACAAGGTAAGGTTAATGTCTAGACCAGATCTGGTTAATGTCCTGACAAGGTAAGGTTAATGTCTAGACCAGATCTGGTTAATGTCCTGACAAGGTAAGGTTAATGTCTAGACCAGATCTGGTTAATGTCCTGACAAGGTAAGGTTAATGTCTAGACCAGATCTGGTTAATGTCCTGACAAGGTAAGGTTAATGTCTAGACCAGATCTGGTTAATGTCCTGACAAGGTAAGGTTAATGTCTAGACCAGATCTGGTTAATGTCCTGACAAGGTAAGGTTAATGTCTAGACCAGATCTGGTTAATGTCCTGACAAGGTAAGGTTAATGTCTAGACCAGGTCTGGTTAATGTCCTGACAAGGTAAGGTTAATGTCTACACCAGGTCTGGTTAATGTCCTGACAAGGTAAGGTTAATGTCTACACCAGGTCTGATTATTTTTTAGGACAGATAAGATTAACGTTAGTGACAGGGTGTAGGAATATCAACTGACCTGGTGTTGTTGCCCACATGATGAGCATATCAGCATCTACAGGAACGGTGATTCGGACAGCAGGTTGAGCAATGGAGTCTGGTATCTCTGGAATTTCCATTGTGTTATTGTCATCACTGGTTACCTCCCCTTGGATAGAGCTTCCTCTACATGACTGTATCAGAAACACTTTGGGTTTCCCTAAAAATGATAAAACATATCATATTCACTCCTTGAGTTAATCACACGTAACTCCTCTTTAGTAAAAGTGTAATGATTATGTACTGCAAGATTTTTAACTACATGATCACATATCAAGAGTATTATTGTACTATCATTTACAATGCATTAGTACAAAAGGCCTTATGGGCCTGCAGCTCACCTGAATTGCTTTTAATAGATACATGAACATTTCACATCATTGACATTCACTTCTTGGTAAATGAGAAGAAGTTGTTTGAAGGTTTTGACAAATTTGAATCCTGTGACCTTGAATAAGGGCCAATATTAATTCTTATGCTAAAATTATGTCACCCTTTATCCAAGCAGACTTCCAGACAAACATCATGATTCCAAGCCTATTGGTTAATCAAATGAAGCTGTTTGAATTTTATTTACAAATTTGGTCGTTGTAACCTTGATTATAGGAAAGGGTCATTTCTTTTTGCGGCTTTGGAGGGGTTTATTCCAAGAATCAATTGCTGATCAAATAAGATGACTCTAGAAAAAGTTGATGCAGAATAGACAGAGACCACATCATGGCAAGGTGAGTTAAAAAAAGATAAAAAAAATTACCCAAAATACTTAAACTTGCACTGCTAATTTACCTGTAAATGCTTTTATCTCGTCATTTTTGAAACATTTGAAAATCCTGTCAAATTCATACACCTGCTTTTCTTTCACTTCTTTACTGGAATCATATGTATATATTCCCTCCTGTAACAAAGATATTGGTATATTAGGACAAGCAACAGTAGATAATAGATGGACAGTACAGGGATACAGTCGAAACTCGTTATTTCAAAATTCATGTAGAATACAGTAGATAAACAGATACTGTTAAGATACAGTATACAAACTGTATAGATACAATATAGGAATGACACAGTATATAAAGAATTTGAAGTTGATAAGCAGTACCTTGTTTCCATGACTCATGACAGTAACCACAAGACAGTAATACTTGTTGGCAGTATCACGATCAGTGAGACGTTCTTTTAAACCATCAAGGTACTTGTCTAGTCTGTCATACGTTAAATCCTTGCGTGTCTCCACTTCCCATTGCAGATCATCTTCAAAAAATTTCTTTAAACCTGCTTCATCATACTCTGTACCTGAGGTGTAAAAATGCATTTTCAATAACTACAAAAATGCTTCTTCCTCTTAAGAGGAAGTAAAATCCTTATGGACAAGTTTATGTACAATCTCCACAGACATATATATAAGACTTGAAGTACATTTTTTATGTAGTACTATATTTATCTGTTTAACTTCCAAATAAAACTGATCAACCTTTTTGGTATATATTTTCATTTTGAGTGTGACCTTGACTCACCCACCTTCACCAATGACAAACAATACCTGATTTTAAATAGAATTCATTACATTTTCACCAGTGAAATATTAAGAAACAGCAAACCATTTGAAAGTGTTATTTTCTATTGTAATAAAACATATTTCATCTTGTAATACTGGCAAATCAAAAAGGTCATATACCATTGTTTGATCTTTACATGCTCTTAGAATGTTGGATACATATGAAATTTCAGAGATATCCATTCAGTACCGCTTAAGAAATAGCATTAACAATCTATACAAGGCAAAATCCAAGATGGCTGCCTGCCTGCCATTTTGTTTTTCTCATCAGTCCCAAACTCAAACAGGCAAAACAAGGTACCTAAAGGAACTTATACATGAAATTTGAGAATGATCCAAAATACTCAAATACAACTAGGGACCAAGGAAACATATACATGAAATTTGAGGAAGATCTACGCTGTAGTTCTCAAGAAATACCGAAAACAAACACTCTAAGATGGCTGCCTTTCAGCCATTTTTTTTCCTGATCAGTCCCAAAATTACATGGGCACAACTAGAGACCAGGGGGAACCTACATATGAAATTTGAGAGAGATCCATCTTTTACTTTTCAAGAAAAAAGCGATCATAAACTTCATTGAAAAAACCCTTCACCCAAGAATGCTTCTCACCATATTTGTATACATAGAAATAACCTTTGGTTATTTTACAACAATTGTGAAACAAGATATCAGCCTATATAAATCACTCTTGTTGGCCCATATGCATGTAGGGGATGTGACTGTTGGAGGGAAACGGAGTACCTGGGGAAAACCAACATGGTCAAACAGGTGACCCCATATCTTTTCATGTCTGTACTGGGAATCAAATCCTGGACAGCTTGGTGAAAGGTGAGTGTGTTACTACTGCGGTACCCGACCATCCACCACCTGATGACCCATCACCAACCATCCACCACTATGACCATATTTGGGTAAAGCACAATCATTCCCACAGAGGGAGTAGGACTTAAAATAATTTGCTCTATTTCCTCTACAGGTCTTGCCCCTCTGTCCCCTGGGGGGCAAAGACCCACAATTCATACAAAATTCCCCTTCAACCACCAAAGCTTCTGACCATATTAAAGCAAAATACAACCATTCCTTTAAGAAGAGTAGGATTTTAAAGCATTTGCTCTACATTTAATTGGTGTTCCTCTTTACCAACAACATTACCTGCCCTGTTTTGTGTGATATTGATTATCACCAGCAGACCTTTCTTATTGCCATCATTGTAAATATAATCTGAAACATAGATAAATTACTGCTACTACCACTGTAATGTGTAGCATAGGTCAGTGTCATCAAAACAATATATACACAGTATATATATCATCATGAATAAAGAGGTTTAATTATCATACAGTTCAAGCAAAGTTTAGTTCATAAGGTAGAGAGAAAGGTCATACATGTCAGGAAAAGGATCAAATATGTCAGACAAAGTTCATACAGGTCAAGCAAAGTTAGGTTTATACAGGTCAATGACAGAAAAGTCACACAGGTCAGGCAATATAAGATTGATACAGATCAATGAGAGAAAGAGCATACAGGTCAGACAAGTTTTGGTGTTCACACAGATCTTGCAAAGTAAATTTAAAACACGTCAGGAAAAGTAAGGCTCAGGTTCAGAAAGAATAAGGTTCATACAGGTCAAGGAAAGTAAGGCTCAGGTTCAGGAAGAGTAAGGTTCATATAGGTCACGGAGAGTAAGGCTCAGGTTCAGGAAAAGTAAGGTTCATACAGGTCACGGAGAGTAAGGCTCAGGTTCAGGAAGAATAAGGTTCATACAGGTCACAGAGAGTAAGGCTCAGGTTCAGAAAGAATAAGGTTCATACAGGTCAAGGAAAGTAAGGCTCAGGTTCAGGAAGAATAAGGTTCATACAGGTCACAGAGAGTAAGGCTCAGGTTCAGGAAAAGTAAGGTTCATACAGGTCACGGAGAGTAAGGCTCAGGTTCAGGAAGAGTAAGGTTCATACAGGTCACGGAGAGTAAGGCTCAGGTTCAGGAAAAGTAAGGTTCATACAGGTCACAGAGAGTAAGGCTCAGGTTCAGGAAGAATAAGGTTCATACAGGTCACAGAGAGTAAGGCTCATGTTCAGGAAGAGTAAGGTTTATACAGGTCAGAGAGAGTAAGGCTCAATTTCAGGAAGAATAAGGTTCATACAGGTCACAGAGAGTAAGGCTCAGGTTCAGGAAGAGTAAGGTTCATACAGGTCACGGAGAATAAGGCTCATGTTCAGGAAGAGTAAGGTTATACAGGTCAGAGAGAGTAAGGCTCAAGTTCAGGAAGAATAAGGTTCATACAGGTCACAGAGAGTAAGGCTCAGGTTCAGGAAGAATAAGGTTCATACAGGTCACAAAGAGTAAGGCTCAGGTTCAGGAAGAGTAAGGTTCATACAGGTCACGGAGAATAAGGCTCATGTTCAGGAAGAGTAAGGTTTATACAGGTCAGAGAGAGTAAGGCTCAGGTTCAGGAAGAATAAGGTTCATACAGGTCAGAGAGAGTAAGGCTCAAGTTCAGGAAGAATAAGGTTCATACAGGTCACAGAAAGTAAGGCTCAGGTTCAGGAAGAATAAGGTTCATACAGGTCACAGAGAGTAATGCTCAGGTTCAGGAAAAGTAAGGTTCATACAGGTCACAGAGAGTAATGCTCAGGTTCAGGAAAAGTAAGGTTCATACAGGTCACAGAGAGTAAGGCTCAGGTTCAGGAAAAGTAAGGTTCATACAGGTCACAGAGAGTAAGGCTCAGGTTCAGGAAAAGTAAGGTTCATACAGGTCACAGAGAGTAAGGCTCAGGTTCAGGAAGAATAAGGTTCATACAGGTCACGGAGAGTAAGGCTCAGGTTCAGGAAGAGTAAGGTTCATACAGGTCACGGAGAATAAGGCTCATGTTCAGGAAGAGTAAGGTTTATACAGGTCAGAGAGAGTAAGGCTCAAGTTCAGGAAGAATAAGGTTCATACAGGTCACAGAGAGTAAGGCTCAGGTTCAGGAAGAATAAGGTCCATACAGGTCACGGAGAGTAAGGCTCAGGTTCAGGAAAAGTAAGGTTCATACAGGTCACAGAGAGTAAGGCTCAGGTTCAGGAAGAGTAAGGTTCATACAGGTCACGGAGAGTAAGGCTCAGGTTCAGGAAGAGTAAGGTTCATACAGGTCACGGAGAGTAAGGCTCAGGTTCAGGAAGAATAAGGTTCATACAGGTCACAGAGATTAAGGCTCACAAAAATTCAGGAAATGTTTAGATTCACACAGACCAGAGCATAAGGGCATTTAGAAATAAAGATCTGTATGATTTGAGGTTTTTTAGGAGCTTGGTTTATTGTTACTTACAATATTAGTCCCCTAGTTTGAGTCAACAACAAACTTCAGTATTTTTAGCTGATGGATTACACCTTGAACATAACTGAAATGCAAACTTAAACAATAGAATTTCACAAATAAGTTCTTGGGGTCTAGGAGCTATTACAGATTTCTGGTTTCAAGGTTATCCAACTGCCAGCATAAGATCAATAAACTATTATATTACAATTCATGGTGCAATGATACATAGCACTAACCTTGTTCACGTTTACGTTTAGGAGCTGTCGGTGTATCTGTATTTACTGTTGAGTGAGGCTGGACATGTATTCCACCTGAAGGATATAAAAATAAGGGGTTATGCTTTTGTTCCTGTAGTCATTTTCATGACATGCAACGGTCAATCAGGGTCATTGCAGTCGTTATCAATCATTGTATGAACTGGATATGCAAATGAGAAATTTGTTGATGGTACATAGCATTTATATTGAGGCAAACTATTTTCATCTACCAATCAAAAGCTATGTTACATCTAGAATGAAATAGAATTTGGCATATAGGACTAGGCAAAATCACTGTGACTTTGATATAAAAACTTTGCATTAAACACCATCACTTTGACTTTGTAAACACCTATATTAACATACAGAGCTAGAGAATGACAATAATTAAGTAGTGACATTACTAGTTACATCTGTTCGACTGCTGGGTGGTCTGGCGTCAGCTTCGGTTTGTAATTTGACAATGTCTTGCTCTGCATCATCAATTATTGGTACTAGTGCAACATTAAAATTTCTAACAATGCTCCTCAATTCATCATATTTTCCAACAGCAAGTGTGCCCTTTTTTTCTAAATTCTTGAATGCTTCCAACAAATTATGTGATTTTTTCATCGCTAATGGTGATAAAAAAGCACGAAAGGAATTCATGAACTGGTCGTATTCATGTTGATCAACTTTTGGATCAAAGTAGTTGGCCAATTCATTCAGCAGCTTTAAATGGCGGGAATTCATTTCCTGGTTACATGCTCTGGTTGTCATGTTGGTATATCAGGATGACCTTGAAAACAAAGAAAGACAACTTTGAATGCAACTAAATACTAAGTACATTGTTATTTTATCAGGGTCATGCCCCTCAACCATTTCATGTAGCATTCTTATTTACGATAATTTTAGACTAAATATTCTGTGATAAGGAATAAGTGATACCAGGTAAGTAAATTAACCTTTCTATATGTGTCACAGGTAAGTAAATTAACCTTTTTATATGTGTCACAGGTAAGTAAATTAACCTTTCTATATGTGTCACAGGTAAGTAAATCAACCTTTCTATATGTGTCACAGGTAAGTAAATTAACCTTTTTATATGTGTCACAGGTAAGTAAATTAACCTTTCACAGGTAAGTAAATTAACCTTTTTATATGTGTCACAGGTAAGTAAATTAACCTTTCTATATGTGTCACAGGTAAGTAAATCAACCTTTCTATATGTGTCACAGGTAAGTAAATTAACCTTTCTATATGTGTCACAGGTAAGTAAACTAACCTTTCTGAATGTGTCACAGGTAAGTAAATCAACCTTTCTATATGTGTCACAGGTAAGTAAATCAACCTTTCTATATGTGTCACAGGTAAGTAAATTAACCTTTCTGAATGTGTCACAGGTAAGTAAATTAACCTTTCTGAATGTGTCACAGGTAAGTAAATTAAATTACCTTTCTATATGTGTCTAAGTAAATCAACCTTTCTATATGTGTCATAGGTAAGTAAACTAACCTTTCTGAATTCTGAATGTGTCACAGGTAAGTAAATCAACCTTTCTGAATGTGTCACAGGTAAGTAAATTAACCTAGGTAGATTAACCTTTCTGAATGTGTCACAAGTAAGTAAATTAACCTTTCTGAATATGTCACAAGTAAGTAAATCAACCTTTCTATATGTGTCACAAGTAAGTAAATCAACCTTTCTATATGTGTCACAGGTAAGTAAATTAACCTTTCTGAATATGTCACAAGTAAGTAAATCAACCTTTCTATATGTGTCACAGGTAAGAAAATTAACCTTTCTGAATGTGTCACAGGTAAGTAAATTAACCTTTCTGAATATGTCACAAGTAAGTAAATCAACCTTTCTATATGTGTCACAGGTAAGTAAATCAACCTTTTCTATATGTGTCACAGGTAAGTAAATCAACCTTCCTATATGTGTCACAGGTAAGAAAATTAACCTTCTGAATATGTCACAGGTAAGAAAATCAACCTTTCTATATGTGTCACAGGTAAGTAAATCAATCTTTCTATATGTGTCACAGGTAAGTAAATCAATCTTTCTATATGTGTCACAGGTAAGTAAATCAATCTTTCTATATGTGTCACAGGTAAGTAAATCAATCTATATGTGTCACAGGTAAGTAAATCAATCTTTCTATATGTGTCACAGGTAAGTAAATCAATCTTTCTATATGTGTCACAGGTAAGTAAATCAATCTTTCTATATGTGTCACAGGTAAGTAAATCAACCTTTCTATATGTGTCACAGGTAAGTAAATTAACCTTTCTGAATGTGTCACAGGTAAGTAAATCAACCTTTCTATATGTGTCACAGGTAAGTAAATCAATCTTTCTGAATGTGTCACAGGTAAGTAAATCAACCTTTCTGAATGTGTCACAGGTAAGAAAATTAACCTTTCTGAATGTGTCACAGGTAAGTTAATTAACCTTGCTATATGTGTCACAGGTAAGTAAATTAACCTTTCTGAATGTGTCACAGGTAAGTAAATCAACCTTTCTATATGTGTCACAGGTAAGTAAATTAACCTTTCTATATGTGTCACAGGTAAGTAAATCAACCTTTCTATATGTGTCACAGGTAAGTAAATCAACCTTTCTATATGTGTCACAGGTAAGTAAATTAACCTTTCTGAATGTGTCACAGGTAAGTAAATCAACCTTTCTATATGTGTCACAGGTAAGAAAATCAACCTTTCTGAATGTGTCACAGGTAAGTAAATTAACCTTTCTGAATGTGTCATAGGTAAGTAAATCAACCTTTCTATATGTGTCACAGGTAAGTAAATCAACCTTTCTATATGTGTCACAGGTAAGTAAATTAACCTTTCTATATGTGTCACAGGTAAGTAAATTAACCTTTCTATATGTGTCACAGGTAAGTAAATCAACCTTTCTATATGTGTCACAGGTAAGTAAATCAACCTTTCTATATGTGTCATAGGTAAGTAAATTAACCTTTCTGAATGTGTCACAAGTAGGTAACTTTACCCACCTGAGTGTCTTACAGGTATGTAAATTTACCTTTCTGAATGCATCATTTCTCATTGAATATGCCTTTTGGAATCTATTTCAAGTAGGTAAATTCACATTTCTGAATTTGTTACAGATAAGTAAATTCAACTGTCTGAGAGAGTTAACTAAACTCGTCATTTTGAGTGGGTCACAGGTTGGCAAATTTACCATTCTAAATGTTAGAGGTAGGTAAATTCACCTTTCTACAGGTCACAGGTAGGTAAATTTACCTGTCTGTGAAAGTCACTGTCAGCTAAACTGGTCTTTTTGATTTGGTCACTGGTTGGTAAATTGTCCTTTCTGAATATCACAGGTAGGTAAATTTACCTTTCTGAACGATACAGGTTGGTAAATTTACCTTTCTGAATATCACAGGTAGGTAAATTTACCTTTCTGAATGTCACAGGTAGGTAAATTTACCTTTCTTAATGTCACAGGTAGGTAAATTTACATTTCTGAAAAATATCTGTTTTTAAAGAAAACATTTTTTTACCATTTATGGTATGGAAAGAGTTATACACCAATCTTACTAACTGTGAACATGGCTTTTTAATCTATGTTTGATATACGTCCCTAATTATGATTGAAATTTCTATAGGTAAATATTGATATTTACAACTACGTCATCTAAATGTAGGTTCTGTTGATGTGTGTAACCATGGTATGCACACTGCTGATATAATGCTGATAAATAGAAAATACATTGTCAATGTATTTCAATTATCATGCAACAATATTTAGAGATCAGACAATCAAAACTTCAACAGTTCATTATTCAATCTCTGATCACCTGTCGTTGACGTGACGCTGTATATATTGCCTGATGGTGTACTCCAAAATAATTGCTCCGCGCAGAAATGTAGTTCAAAACTTCATCGGAGTGATAGCGATGTTATGAATTTTCGTAATTAAACTAACTCATTACAACATACAAAATCACAAATTTCAATAATTCTTTATATTTTTAAACGCAAATTCAGAAAATAATTCGGTCTAATTACGCACGTGCTAAAATACAGTTGTAAATGGCAGTGCCACTTGCAGGTTTGCTTATCCTGTATTTTTGCACGCGCGGTAATTCCGATAGAATTACTCTCGTAGTTTACTAAAATATTACGTTTAGAAATATAATTACTTGTTGAAATAAGCGATTGCACATGTTGTTATGACCATGTTGATTTATAAATATTCATAAAAATGTTGTTATAATCGATGAAGTTTGGAACTATATTTCCACGTGGAGCAATTATTTTGGCGTCCATCATCAGGCAAAATTCAGTTAACGTCAACATAATGTAAACTGTAAACACAGATTGAACTGCTAAACTGTTTCAATAGTATGATTTTCATCCAATGTTGTCTGATAAAAAGCGTACATGGTCATTCTTCACTCTCGCCAAAACACATGTTATATTACACAATCGTGTATTTTCTATATAGAAATATATACTGTATGATATGGTATAGATATGGTCTCTAACCTTAAGATTGCCCGGGATCCGTTACTGGTATCAACTAGACTGTATGCCTATCCCGGAAGCAGTCGGATGACCTGATCTCCTGTTTCAAAAAACTATTTATAGCATTATCTATGTGTTTACATAATCTTTAAAATATATTAGCACACATTCCGTAACGAATTTCGTGTATAGACTGATTATTACAACGGGTGTCTGCGATGCGAAGTGTGGTTGTCCCCAACTCGGGCTACTGGCAATAAAATTACTCAGGACTATTGCCATCAAACAAACCGGACGTTTAAGTATGAGTTGTAAATTGGGTCGACACCGACGATTTTACTCTTTGTATTGTCAATACATATCATACACATAATCTTAATGATTGGTTAACAAAATCCAGTATCTTAAATATGTACTTTAAACAACCGAATTTTCACAATGTATTTGTCAATTTGATCATTCAAAATAGCTACTACAAACACACAGGTGAATATCACTTTTCTACACCAAACAATCAGGACCGCGTTATACGAACGGTCTCTACACCACCAACTTTTCGTTATCATACTAGGCCTATCTACGCCCATTGATCTGGGACTTATCAGTGAAAAGGCGTAAATTTTGAAACCGTGGCTCCAGCCAGGAAAACCAGGCTTATATACAACACCCAGGTGCTGATTATTATCATTGTCAGCCTTGATTCTCCCAAACGAACATCATTTAAAATTTATGACTCCAACACAGGTATACCCAGGCGAGGGGTCTGAATTTCATAATTTCAAGGATGTTTTGAATCGTTTTCTGAGACAGTTTTTTTTTATATATTTAAATATCAGGTGTTGAAGTTTGTTGTTAAAACTGTGCAATGTGAGCTTTACATATCAGGTTAAACATCTGGTACACGTGCGTTCGCGTGTAACGGAATAATTCCAGGCCTTCTGAACCGTTTTAACCCGGTTACGCGAATGCAGCCCTGTACTTGTCACCACTGTCGAATGTCTACATGTCTCACGTGCGCCAAAAGCGGCACGTGCGAAACATGCATAAGACTTTTTCATCTACTCGTTTATATGAAGTTGATGCAATATCTTAACGTAATAATTCGATTCTTTCATACGAACATAAACTTGTTTATCATTTTTAATTAAAAAAATTATTGTGATTTCGTCCACCTAGCTACCGAGACGCATAGAATACAAAGAACGGACAAAAGAAATTTTTAAAACACTGAAATTCATTAAGCATTAAGTAATCAGCGTAGCCATCTTTATGGACTCAATCCACCAACAACAACGAGTATTTAATCTTCGGACAGACAGGAACAATGATAAGCTGCATCTCTCGTAAAATGGGCTTAACTAGCGACAGGTCTGGATTTACACTTTTCTGTTACTTCCGGTTTCTGGTGATCATTTACAGCACACACTTGTCCGATAGTTGTGCCTGGGTATATTTCTTGTCCTTCTGCACAGAGGTTCATCATACGTACGGGAATATCAGGAACATTCGCCACTAATGTCCTCCCAGCTAGAGCTGTGTCTTGTCGTAAGAAGGTTTCAGCACCCTCAACTAGAAGCATAGTACCTTGTAAGTGCCTATCTGGTGGTGTGCACACTTTACCAGTGATCATGACCTCACTCATTGCTGGCAACAAAACATGTTCCGTAGAGTATACCCTGAAACAACCCATTGCACCTTCATACCGAGTAGCAATGTCCACACCATCCAGTGTCAAACGACCATTCCGAAAGTCGAGAGACCCATGTCTCTCATGACATCAAGCCCTAGTATACCATCTGTACTAATCCTAGCTATAACTGCCTCAACGTATATGTCTTTGTAGGCATCAAGTCGGATTATAAAGCTACCCTGACCGACTACATGTAGCTTGTCACCTCCGGCGGTGAAGAGGTGTACCTCGCTTAGTTTAGGTTTGGCTGTATGAGCAATGCTATCAAACACTCTCTCAGAAATGATAGTGACCGTTGCTCCCGTATCTACCAACATTTATGCTCTAGCGCCATGTACATCTGCTTCTATGTACATGCCAGCCTCAGGTGTCACCACTGATGCACCAATACTAGCTTTTGCCTTCCTTTTCTTCTCACGTTTAACCCCACCTGCTGGGCTGCTGGTTTGTTGGTCTCATTTCCTCTTTTCTTCTTTAGTTTCGGACAATCCCGTTGGAAATGCCCTTCTTTCTTACAATAAAAACATGACTTTCCACTCGCTCGTGCCTGGCTTAATTTCTGCTGTTTATCCTTTTTTTCTTTCATCCTTTGCACATCAGTCTCCAGAGTAGCCAGTTTTCTCTGGATATTCAATAGTGTGACCATTTCAGATGACTCAGCATTCGGTGTGTTATCCTTCTAAGGGCTAGGTGGTACAACATCACTAGTGCTTGCCCCAGTACCAGCAGTAGTCGCTCGCAGAAAATTACGTCCATCTCTATACTGCTTCTCACACCGGTTATACGCCTCAAGCTCTACTGCTAACCGTGTAGCATCAGTAAGGTTACGAGGTCGGGCTTGCTTTATTCTGATTCGCATCTCAGAATCACTCAGTGCCTCTATGAACTGCTGCTTGGCAAGCGTGTCTCTCACATCACTAGGCACTGTAGGGTATGCTAAATTTACAAGCCTCCGAATAGCTTGTCCCAGCTCGGGCAGTGTTTCTGATTGCCTCAGTTCGGCACTCACGGGGAAAAACACAAGAGATACTGCAATACAGATATATACAAGTTTATTTACACTAAATACAGACAATAACACACTCGCATTCACCCACTCTGTCTTCCACACCTACTATCTAAATGTTACACTACAGTTTCTTCACACACTGGGAGTCTTGTCACATTTCTGCGAGGAAATACATTCAACAAGTTATCTTGACCGGTCCCGACTCGTTGTCCACAAGCACGATACGGCGCACGAAGTGCATATAAAATGTAGCCCACGGCTAACACAATTCCAACATATCACATGCATATCAGCATCATCGATCTATCTCAGACCAGGATCACCAACACTGCATGAATAGCCCGCCTGACTCTTTTCTCAACGTCCTGGTAGCTGACCGTGTCTCTGGTGGTTGCTGTTGCAATACTGGCCGGTCCCGTTGCATACCAGTCTGTTACATTCTTTGCAGGCGCTGGTTAGCATAACACAGTTGTCTGCCCGTCGTGTGAAGCTATAATAAACATGAACAAAATATCATAAACACTCACGCACATCTATACTTTAATCCAACAAAGACATTCCTTAACTAACTATATAATTTACCATCAATTCTACTTCCCTTTATGAATACTAAACCTAATTGTACATCTAACCCTACAAACATATTAAATTCTAGGATGCGTGACCATTTTCTTTCAATAATAATGCCAAAACTCATTATCACCGCAACCATATATGCTACCGAGTGGCTTCCGTACTTTTTTTTACACCTGCGCGCACTCAACCCTAGCACAGGTAAATACAACTACAACTCATGGCTTCCATAGATAAACTACTCGAACAAAATCACGTTACTGAGCGAAATATACGCTTAAAGGCTACTAAATTACTTATACATATCAACACATTACTTTACTATAATACCACATAAATCCTAATTACCTAATACTGTTAATTATGTCCTTTAAAACCAGCATGATCAAGATGGCGACTGACCCAGAGGAATGTCGATAGGTACGTCTGAGAACTTTGGTGTTTCATCGAGTTCAGAGAATTTATTGATATCTGAGATTTCGCAAGCTGTTCAATTAGCCATCCCGCCATGTATTCATGCTGTTTACTTTACACCAAATGTTTTATTTATTGCCAATCTTCGATGCGCCTATACTGAAGCTATTGGTTACAATATGAACTTTGAACTTTTCTATCGCCACTTTCACTATTTACTTGAGCTGGACATTGAACTATGCGCGGAATTTCGTCACGCTTCACTGACCCGGTAGCTGTTCACGCAAGGGTGAAATCGTACTGTTGTGAATTTGTTTCCGTGTTTGTTTAGATCGTTAATTAATAAAAGAATCAAACTGTACTCTCTGATTGATTTGCCGGTATGGGTAGAAAATCTAGGAAACGTAAGAAGGAAGCAGAGAATGAAAGCACTGACACTTCCGACTTTAGCAATCAATCCTCGGGCTTTCTAAGTTCGATTCTCCAAGCAGCGAATGGTGTGCTTTACAGCAGCCCAACAAAGTCAGACAACGCAGAAGCTCCATCAGCCTCTACTCCGACAGCACCAATCACTCCGGTTAACAATGATGTTGCTGAAATAAATACGAAATTGGATTTTATCCTAAAAAAACTGGAGATGTTGGAAAGTATAGAGAGTAAGTTGAACAACCTTTCTTCTAAGGTCGCGGGGATAGAGAAAAGAGTTGTAGACGTAGAAAAGAAAACTGAGGATTTTGAACAGATGGTAAATTTTGTGGCCAATAAACTTGATGAGTTTGAAAAGTCCAGCAAAGGAGGTCAACAGGTTTGTAGTAAGATAGAGAATCAGGAACGAATGATTGCTGATCTGTTATAAGGTGGAAAAGGTAGCAGAAGAACGGAACTCTCTTCGTGACACTGTGTTAGATCTACAATGCAGATCTATGAAAAATAACTTGGTGCTCACTGGCCTTGCAGGAGAATCTAGGAGTGAGGATACCGAGTCTCTCATCAGAGATTTCATTTTCTACGAGCTATGTATTGAACAAAGGATCGAGTTCGGCAACGTTCATAGGTTTGGTCGTCATGTCCATGGTAAAAATAGGCCTATAGTTGCAAGATTTTTGTACCAACAAGATCTTCAGTTGGTGAAAAACAGTTCCTACCGTCTGAGGGGTTCTGGCTTTGGAGTCCATGAGCAATTTCCGGCTGCTATAGAGGACCGCCGTAGGAGACTTTACCCTGTAATGAAGCATCACAAACAGCACGGTGACCATACGAAGATGGTCAGGGACAAGTTGTTCATTAACGGCCAGTTGTACATGGGATCCGATGACATGTCATTCACAGAGCCTAAAAGAACACTTAGTGCGCCACACAGTGAAGTGAACCCACACAGTGAATATCAGCGACCGTATAACAACGACGACTCATTCCGTGGTCCACCAAGAAACACCCATCGTGTACCTTCTGGACCAAGTCAGTCCTGGAGAGCACATTCTGTTCCCCAACGACCCAACCCTCCACATGGTAATCCCCAGATGTATGGGAGATAGGACAGACAGGAGAGTGGTCTCTCAGTGTGCTCCTGGAATGTGTGCAGGGGTCTAGTAGATAAGCTTGAGGATCCGGAATTCCGGAATTTGTTAGTATCGTTCGATTTTGTATGCGTATTGGAATGTTGGATAAAAGAGTTTGATGTTTTAGAGCTTTCGGGCTATAGTCATTTTGCATTCCCAAGAGCAGTATGTAGAGGAGGTGGTGTAGTAATATTTTACAAACCAGATCTGGCCGATCAAATTGAAGTGGTTGAAAATATCCACGACAGTATTGTTTGGCTTAAGATTAATAATACAGGTACATGTAACTCCGGAGAACACATATTTATTGCATTTTGTTATATCCCTCCTGAGGGAAGTATTTTTTATGATCACTGTGATGAAAATTTATTTCAAATTTTAGAAGATTCCGTTGGTAGATATAAAAGCATGGGTGATGTATATGTTATCGGTGATATGAATGCACGCACTGGAAGCAGGCATGATTATATAGAATTAGATACATTACATGATAGTTTAGTACATAGTTTAGAAAATGTGGTTAATTATAATGTTGAAACTGTCAGCATTGAGCGTAAGAATATGGATAAGGAGGTAAACTCTTTTGGCCGTAAGCTTATTGACTTGTGCAAGTGATCAGGTTTGTGTATAGTCAATGGGCGGCACCCAGATGACGATATTGGTACATATACATTTTTCAATAATAATGGTAAAAGTACGGTTGATTACTTGTTGGTTGAAAATGCGAAAATAGACAATATACTAAAGTTTGATTCTGGTAAATTCAACATGTTTTCTGATCATTGTCCGGTTTCGTGTCATATATATATCGGCACATTTTTAAATACACAAGTTGTAAATGAGTTAGCTGATGATAATGCCATGTACAGTAGTGGAACTTGTAGGACTGTGAAATGGAAAGGCGAGAATACTATGCTAATTTTAGATAAATTAAGTGAGAATTGTGAGTTAATCGATGAACAATTGAATGTTGATTTAAATAACCAAGATGCGGTTGATGAATGTGTAAATAATATAAATAGCATATTAAATGATTGTACATTACCATTTTGTGAGTGTAGAGATACCCCTCTGAGAAACTCCCGCGATCACCGCACTAAAACTGCTGTTATTGAAGATAAACCGTGGATAACTCCACGGTGCAAAGATCTATATACTGAATACAGAAATTCGTTGATTAATTTTAACCGTGATAAATCAAATCAAAATTACAATATTTTAATAACCGCCAAACGTAATTACAAAAGGTTGGTGTATAAACTTAAAAGAGAATAGAAGCGATATGAAGGCGACATGTTAGCCTTTTTGAAAAGAACTGATCCAAGAAAATTTTATAGTATTTTTAAAAATCGGAAGTCGAACAGAGGCATCAATACACTCACAATAGATGACTTCTATAGACACTTTAAAGATCTTGCGCAAAATGAGATTGATGACGTTGACCAACATGTACCTAATATTAATATAGAGTCAGTTTATGAAGATCTTGACTCCAATATCACAATAAATGAAATTGTTAAAGCCATTGAAAACCTGAAATCAAACAAAAGTTGTAGTGAAGATTTAATCATAAACGAAATTTTTATTCTAGGAAAGCATATCCTAGTGCCATACCTGGAACGGCTGTTTAATGCTCTTTTTTGATATGGGTTTTTCCCTAAATCATGGTCACAAGCATGTATTGTTCCTGTTTTTAAGAAAGGCTGTAATAACGACACTAATAATTATCGTGGTATATCACTTGTAAGCTGTTTTGGTAAATTATTTACATCAATCTTGAATAATAGAATTATGACATGGGAAAAAGAAAATTGTATAATAACAGATGCTCAGTTTGGGTTTAAAAAAGGCAGTTCAACCATTGACGCCATATTTGTTTTACAAACTTTAATTAACAAGAAATTGCGTAAAAAAGAGAGACTTTACTGTTGCTTCATTGATTTTAAAAAAGCATTTGATTTTGTTAATAGAGGGAAACTGTGGAGTAAATTAATACACCAAGGTATTCGTGGAAAATTTTTAAAGATATTATCATCTTTGTATGAAAATGTCAAATCCTGTGTAAAATTTGAGGGTCAATTAAGTCATTGTTTCCCTAATTATACCGGTCTCTTACAAGGGGAAATATTGTCACCTGTATTGTTTTCTTTGTGAATGATTTTGAAATTAACTATATTAATGATAATTATCCAAGTATTGAATTACAGATGCTTAACCTTTTCTTGCTAATGTATGCTGATGATATGGTTTTTTTTTGCTGATAGTCCTGATGCATTACAAAACATGTTAGATTCTTTACAAAGTTACTCTAGAAAATGGGATCTGGAAGTCAACGTTAATAAAACGAAAGTCATGGTTTTTAGAAACGGGGGAAATATAAGAAATAATGAAGAGTGGAAATATAATAATGAGAGCATAGAAATTGTTGACTATTTCAAATATTTGGGAATGTTTTTTAATTACAATGGTAAATTATATAAAACCCAAAACCATTTAGCAGACCAAGGAAGAAAGGCCTTATTTTCAATATCAGCCTCTTTAAAGAACCATTGTTTGAATCTGGAAACCCAATGCTCTGTCTTTGATACTTATATCAGCAGCATCTTAAGCTATGGTGCAGAAATATGGGGGTTTCACAAAGCTCCTGATGTAGAGAGAGTCCATTTGAATTTCTGCAAAAAAGTTCTTAAAGTCTGTAAATCTACATCCAATGATTTAATTTATTGTGAATTGGGTAGATTACCATTAATTGTTACAAGAAAGTTAAAAGTATTCAAGTATTGGTTGAAGTTGACGAAATCGGATAATTTGATATTAAAAACTTGTTATGATGAATGTGTCAACGAGAATGATCCATGGATTTGTAATATTAAGAATGAGTTAACTGCCCTAGGTCTTGGTTATATTTTTGAATCAAATCTACCATTTGTTAACTCTTTTAAAATTATTGAACAGAGATTGAAAGATGTTACTAAGCAAAATATGTTGGCAAAGATAGCAGCTTCTTCAAAAGGTAGACTATATCAATACCTTATAGACAGTCATTGTATTCAGTTTTATCTCCGTAAACCTATTGAATCTAAATACAAATGTATGATAACTAAATTTAGAACGTCGTCTCATAAACTGAATATTGAAATGGGTAGACACAATAATATCATTCGCAGAAATAGGAACTGTAGCAAATGTAATTTGGGAGACATCGAGGACGAATTTCATTTCATTTTTGAATGTCCTTTTTATATTGATTTAAGGTTAAAATATATAAAGAAGTATTATCATAACAGTCCCTCTGTTTACAAACTTGTCCAACTATTATCTGTAAATAACGTCAAAGAGTTGTCAAATATAGGTAAATATTTGTATCTAGCCACTAAGCGACGTAATTAATTACAGCTACATGTATTTATAACTTTTGTGCTTCTGTATTATGTGTATTGTATGCTTATAGTCACTCTCCTATAACATATACATGTACAATATATCATGTTTAGTCTGTACCTATAAGTCTTAAGACTTTTGGTGAATAAAAAAGAAAGAAAGAAAGAAAACCAGCACACCTGTATACGATAACAGCAAATAGTTACGCTCGAGTGGACACGCATCGACAGATAGATTTTGGTTGACCGGCAATAGGGACAAATAAAATATGGCACGAAATAGCCAACTAAAACAACAATTTATGAAAGATAGAAAGAATACTTACCCCAGTCAGATATCCTGGCTTCATCACACACGAATTATGGCCGGGAAAATAATCACAACAATGGCCACTCGTCTCACCTGTCCAGCCCATGCACTACCCGTCCTTCTTCACACGTACACACACACGCACACGTGACCAATTCACTCACCATTCACAATAACAAATAGATGTACCTGCGTTCGTGACACTGATGACTTCTGCCTTCTCTCCAGCAGCTGTACACGGTATAGCTCTGTTTGATGAGGTGGAGAAAAGCGCTCCTCTAGTGAGGTTATCAGGGAGTAGTAGTCCTGTTGTTGTAAGACAGCAAGGTCTCCTAAAATACCTTGTGCCTGTCCTCGTTGGGCACCAGCCAGATGTGGGTCTTTTTCATAAATGGACCAGCCATTGATCCTTGTGCATGCCTAAAAATGGGACTTATAATCAATCCATGAGGTGGTACCATCGTATGTGGCGGCTTCGACGGTGACAGGTTTCTTATGTTTTGCCTTTGTGGCACTATTAGTGTAAATACATACAGTTCTATAAAAAAAAAAGGCTGGACATCTGTCGCAGGTTCAGTACAGTAATAAAGGCTGGACAGCTGTCAAAGGTTCAGTATAGTAATAAAGGCTGGACAGCTGTCAAAGGTTCAGTACAGAAATAAAGGCTCGACAGCTGTCGCAGGTTCAGAATAGTAATAAAGGCTCGGCAACTGTCACAGGTTCAGTATAGTAATAAAGGCTGGACAGCTGTCACAGGTTCAGTAAAGTAATGAAGGCTCGGCAACTGTCACAGGTTCCGTACAGTAATAAAGGCTATACAGCTGTCGCAGGTTCAGGATAGTATTAAAAAGGCTCGGCAACTGTCACAGATTCAGTATAGTAATAAAGGCTGGACAGCTGTCAAAGGTTCAGTACAGTAATAAAGACTGGACAGCTGTCGCAGGTTCAGTACAGAAATAAAGGCTCGGCAACTGTCACAGGTTCAGTACAGTAATAAAGGCTGGACAGCTGTCGCAGGTTCAGGATAGTAATAAAGGCTCGACAGCTGCTGCAGGTTCAGTACAGAAATAAAGGCTCGGCAACTGTCGCAGATTCAGTATAGTGATAAAGGCTCGACAGCTGTCACAGATTCAGTATAGTAATAAAGACTGGGCAACTGTCACAGATTCAGTATAGTAATAAAGGCTGGACAGCTGTCACAGATTCAGTATAGTAATAAAGGCTGGACAGCTGTCACAGGTTCAGTACAGTAATAAAGGCTGGACAGCTGTCGCAGGTTCAGTACAGAAATAAAGGCTCGACAGCTGTCGCAGGTTCAGTTCAGAAATAAAGGCTCGGCAACTGTCACAGGTACAGTACAGTAATAAAGGCTCGGCAACTGTCACAGATTCAGTATAGTGATAAAGGCTCGACAGCTGTCACAGATACAGTACAGTAATAAAGGCTCGGCCACTGTCACAGGTTCAGTATAGTAATAAAGGCTGGACAGCTATCGCAGGTTCAGTATTGTAATAAAGGCTCGGCAACTGTCACAGGTTCAGTATAGTAATAAAGGCTCGACAGCTGCTGCAGGTTCAGTATAGAAATAAAGGCTCGGCAACTGTTGCAGGTTCAGTATAGTTATAAAGGGTCGGCAACTGTCACAGATTCAGTATAGTAATAAAGGCTGGACAGCTGTCACAGGTTCAGTACAGTAATAAAGGCTCGGCAACTGTCGCAGGTTCAGTATAGTAATAAAGGCTGGACAGCTGTCAAAGGTTCAGTACAGAAATAAAGGCTCGGCAACTGTCACAGGTACAGTACAGTAATAAAGGCTCGGCAACTGTCACAGATTCAGTATAGTAATAAAGGCTCGGCCACTGTCACAGGTACAGTATAGTAATAAAGGCTGGACAGCTGTCACAGGTTCAGTATAGTAATAAAGGCTCGACAACTGGCGCAGGTTCAGTAAAGTAATAAAGGCTTGACAGCTGTCGCAGGTTCAGTACAGTAATAAAGGCTGGACAACTGTCGCAGGTTCAGTACAGTAATAAAGGCTCGGCAACTGTCACAGGTTCAGTACAGTAATAAAGGCTCGGCAACTGTTACAGGTACAGTACAGTAATAAAGGCTCGGCAGCTGTCACAGGTTCAGTATAGTAATAAAGGCTGGGCAACTGTCACAGATTCAGTATAGTAATAAAGGCTGGACAGCTGTCACAGGTTCAGTACAGTAATAAAGGCTCGGCAACTGTCGCAGGTTCAGTATAGTAATAAAGGCTCGACAGCTGCTGCAGGTTCAGTATAGTTATAAAGGGTCGGCAACTGTCACAGATTCAGTATAGTAATAAAGGCTGGACAGCTGTCGCAGGTTCAGTACAGAAATAAAGGCTCGGCAACTGTCACAGGTACAGTACAGTAATAAAGGCTCGGCAACTGTCACAGATTCAGTATAGTAATAAAGGCTCTGCCACTGTCACAGGTACAGTATAGTAATAAAGGCTGGACAGCTGTCACAGGTTCAGTATAGTAATAAAGGCTCGACAACTGGCGCAGGTTCAGTAAAGTAATAAAGGCTTGACAGCTGTCGCAGGTTCAGTACAGTAATAAAGGCTGGACAACTGTCGCAGGTTCAGTACAGTAATAAAGGCTCGGCAACTGTCACAGGTTCAGTACAGTAATAAAGGCTCGGCAACTGTTACAGGTACAGTACAGTAATAAAGGCTCGGCAACTGTCACAGATTCAGTATAGTAATAAAGGCTCGGCCACTGTCACAGGTACAGTATAGTAATAAAGGCTGGACAGCTGTCACAGGTTCAGTATAGTAATAAAGGCTCGACAACTGGCGCAGGTTCAGTAAAGTAATAAAGGCTTGACAGCTGTCGCAGGTTCAGTACAGTAATAAAGGCTGGACAGCTGTCGCAGGTTCAGTACAGAAATAAAGGCTCGGCAACTGTCACAGGTACAGTACAGTAATAAAGGCTCGGCAACTGTCACAGATTCAGTATAGTAATAAAGGCTCGGCCACTGTCACAGGTACAGTATAGTAATAAAGGCTGGACAGCTGTCACAGGTTCAGTATAGTAATAAAGGCTCGACAACTGGCGCAGGTTCAGTAAAGTAATAAAGGCTTGACAGCTGTCGCAGGTTCAGTACAGTAATAAAGGCTGGACAACTGTCGCAGGTTCAGTATAGTTATAAAGGGTCGGCAACTGTCACAGATTCAGTATAGTAATAAAGGCTGGACAGCTGTCGCAGGTTCAGTACAGAAATAAAGGCTCGGCAACTGTCACAGGTACAGTACAGTAATAAAGGCTTGGCAACTGTCACAGATTCAGTATAGTAATAAAGGCTCGGCCACTGTCACAGGTACAGTATAGTAATAAAGGCTGGACAGCTGTCACAGGTTCAGTATAGTAATAAAGGCTCGACAACTGGCGCAGGTTCAGTAAAGTAATAAAGGCTTGACAGCTGTCGCAGGTTCAGTACAGTAATAAAGGCTGGACAACTGTCGCAGGTTCAGTACAGTAATAAAGGCTCGGCAACTGTCACAGGTTCAGTACAGTAATAAAGGCTCGGCAACTGTTACAGGTACAGTACAGTAATAAAGGCTCGGCAACTGTCACAGATTCAGCACAGTAATAAAGGCTCGGCAACTGTCACAAATTCAGTATAGTAATAAAGGCTGGGCAACTGTCTTGGGTTCAGTACAGTAATAAAGACTGGGCAACTGTCACAGATTCAGTATAGTAATAAAGGCTGGACAGCTGTCACAGGTTCAGTATAGTATTAAAAAGGCTCGTCAACTGTCACAGATTCAGTACAGTAATAAATGCTGGGCAACTGTCGCAGGTTCAATATAGTAATAAAGGCTCGGCAACTGTCGCGGGTTCAGATCACTAAAAAAAAAGGCTCGACAGCTGATCTGTTCGGTAACATTGCTCTTATATCGACGAACTCGTCGAAAACTCATTAGCTGTACACCAGCCAAATGGCCACAACTCTCTCCTTACGATTCTAAAAGAAACTAGATGTCTCTATCCAGGCGTCAAAAGTAAGGAAAACTAACACAGGCTTAGTAAAACCTTCGTATCGCCAAACGATCTTGTCAAACCTAGGTAGCACTACCCAGGCCAAATAACCCTGAGTGGCAGGCGAGATGGTTAATTGAAATATGAAATAGATATTTAAGTTAGTATATCATCATCCGTCTCTGAGTACCAACATTTTTAATCCCCTTCCTTGTGTTTGTATACACATGTTGCACTGATGGGCCCGTAGGCCAAAAGCTAATAAAATTAGATGAAACTGAAACGACTATTGTTGATTTCTCATTGATAAATTAGTATATTTGATACGAATTACCAGAAAGCTTATATTCTCTTAATCAGTAATGACATACTTTTCCTCTTTATTTCAAACATTCTAGTTTTATTTCAGATACTTCAGTGTTAAATGAAGTCAAACTTAATAATTCAGTATTTTTAATTTAATAAAGATTTATATTTTTGGTTTGATATCTCAATCGTAAGAAGGCTGTGAGAAACACAGGTAAATCTCAGATAAAAATCCAGCTAAGAAAAGGACAGCTTATATGTAACAACATAATAATTTTCACTTGAGTGAAATTACTTTCGCCTTAAGGTAAATATAGTCAGTGAAATCTGGATGTTTTTTTATCTAACCCTTGTAAGTAATGGACAGATCAATCAATATGCCTACTGCATTATATGACTTAAACCCATATTGGTAGAAACTAGTTGATGTATCTCATTTTATTCCCCTTTAGTGAAAAAAAATCCACTGTATGTTTTTCACTTAAGTAAAATTAATATTTCCATTATTTGCTTTTTCGACCTAAGTGAACAAAAAATCATTTCCATTATTTATTCGAGTTCTGGCTGGAGAGATAGTAAACACCACATGATTTGTTTATTATTGAACTAGTCCAAAGCTATTGAAGAGGGTTGGAGTTTACACACCCAAATGTTTGTTTAATTTCACTTAAGTGGAAAAGATTTTCACTAATGTGAAAAGAAAAATCTCGTAAAACTTACAAAATTTATTTCACTAAGTGAAATTCTTTTTCAGTTATGTGAAATAAAACAGAAAATAAATTTAATGTACATTTCACCTCAAGAGGAAACAGGACTAAATGTTAAAACGGTTTGCAAAAACTGCGAGTGAAATCACCAAACAAATATCAAACATAGGACTGAAAAAACAACATTAGAGCTTACAATTATCTCTGAAGGAATATTAATCAACACTATAGAATTATCAGTTCACTAATTCAAGTGTTGGTTGCCAAATCGATGTCGCAATTAGATCTATCAAAAACACACACGTTCATCAGAAAATCAGGCAGTTTACTGTCCTCTCCTATTTAACATATACTGCTTTCTTAGAATGTCAGTCAGCAAGTTGGCTTGTTCATGGCGGACATTCATCTGTTCATGAAAATATATACTCCATATTACTTAACTAACAAGCTTAATTTTAAAGAAAACTACCAAGATGAAAAATAATATCCTAGAAAAGGGACACAAAATTAACCCTTAGGAAACTGACAAGATTTAAATCACTCCAACATTTGTTTGTCACAGTTACCTCATACAAATTATGGTATATATAGATATAGTAACGCTGCAGTTAGATAGGAGCTGAAGAGTTTTTGAAACTTATCCAAAATGTAAAAAAAAAAAAAAAAAAGAAATGATAGCAATCAAAAGAGAGAACAAAAGCGTTTTACTTTCAAAACTGAAAAAAAGAAACCCCGGATGTATTAAGAAGTTGGAGCAAAAGTTTGACCGTCGGAACAATGTTACTTCATCTTGTTATCATTTTGTGAACGTGACACTACTCACTTGGGATGACCAAGGTTTACCTGGCGGGTGTCGTCGATAGAGCCAGAAGACGCTTACTCTTCCGGAACATCTAGTATTATTGTCCTTGTACTTTTCAGGAGTCTCCGTGTCATTTTTCATATTTTGCCCTAGTTTTATGGAATTTGAGTTAGAATTGTAATTATGTTGCCGTGTTGGTATTTTCGTGATTTTTCCCCCAGTCGATTACCGACTTTTGCGTCCTTGAAAATAACACGAACTTGACGTTTCACGCTAGCCTAAATTCACAAACCAAAGGTTTTCTTATATGGTCCTTCTAATTACCAAACACTATATAATAACTCTGCTACATAAACTACTGATTAAATTAGCACTTTAGAACCCTGACAGACTAATGATATTAAAACTGAACTTTTCATCAAATAGATCTCGTTCCAACATACACTGAAATACTTTTTGGACAGCTGTAAATCTCCAAATCTTACAAAACACCAGTTAAAAAACAGAGAGTCTCATGATCACTCCCTCCACCCGGCCTCCGGTGTGAGTGGAAGACAGTCCGAAAGAATCTTCACACTGGCAGTCGGTGATAGGTACAGATCTATCTGTCTTCGCAAATCAGCACGATCCCGGAAACATTGATTAAGTGTCTCCGCAAATCCGCACGATCCCGGAAACACTGATTAAGTCTCTCTGCAAATCAGCACGATCCCGGAAACACTGATTAAGTCTCTTCGCAAATCAGCACGCTCCCGGAAACATTGATTAAGTCCTTGATGCCTGAAAACGGACATGAAAGTGCAGAACTCACAGCGTGGTATAAAAGACCCTGTCTGGTCGAAGGCTACACACACAGACTACAGAAGGCTACACACACAGACTACCTGTACGTGATATCACTGATGTCGTTTATATTTTATCATTATTCATCTCATTAATAGCATATACAATTCTTAATGTCGAAGATATCAAATGTACATTGATCAGAAAACAATATAATTATTTACTGTTTATCCAATGACGCATTGGTTTTTATCTTTTTCCTGTGATAAAACTTGTCCTTCCGACTCGTACCCATTATGGATGTATTACATAAAAACAGCAGTCCGTCTTAATACTCATCGATACACATACTTTGATGCCGTGTTTACCTGTACAGCGATGCGACTTAAAACAATTTCAATGAAATGAAATTATGTGCCATTTTCACCTAAAAATGACACCACTGATTTTTAATTCAAGTTTGTCTATTAATGTGTTAGAAAGTCACTGTCCTTGATAGTCAGTGGTTACTTCGAGATTTATACAGAATATTGCTTTTATTTCACACTGAAGTTGTCAAAATAATCGTTTTGCTAAAAATGTGGTAAGACTATGAAGAAGATTCATGTGTAAGTTTCAACTAAAAATGACACAACTAATTTTCATCTAGAAAATAAAAGAATTATATATTAGTAACGAAGAAATGTTAAATTTACCTTTTAAATTGTTAATCTACAAAACGATTTATCAATATTTTTCTGAAATGCTGAAATAGTTTCATATTCAATCAAATCGCCTGTTTTAGCTTTATTTTTTTTTTCAATTAAGATGTTATCATTTTGCTTAATTTCGGAGTAAATAAAAAATTCAAGTTGAGCCAAATCGGCAACAAAGTGATATTGAGGCCTATGTTGATACCACAATGATCCTTTATACTTAATTAAGACAATGACCGTTAAGTTAGTGTCTCCTTTTTCTGTGCGTGACATAAAGCATGTAAATTCAAAATGTATACAATATGTCAACCAAATGGAAAATGTTTATTGTAAATGTGGGTCTACAAAACCAAATATCCTGACAAGGTATAACTTAACCATGTTACACATATTCCATAAGGCTTTGGAACTATCGATACTCAGATACTATATTTTACAGTGAAGACAACATCACCTCATATCAATTAAAAGATGGGCAACATGCTAATCTTCATTAAGTAATATAGAAGACAGTCGAAAGGACTCGTTACGGATGAGATTTAACGAGGTGACCAGTCACGTGTTACATGTCTTCAAAGCGGAATACTTGGGCTGACCATGTCTAACGTGTGTATTATAGCAATTGCGAAACAAAAGTTATCTTATTGATACTAATCATGCTTGATGGCCCGGATGTAAGCGTGAGCGGTCTTAATATAGGAGGATAACGGAGTACCGGGGGATAACCCAGATTCGGCCATGTGACTCCTTACCTTCTCACGTTCGGGGGATCAAACCCAGAACGTCGTGGTTGAAGGCGTTATCATTGTGCCATCCGCCCGCCCCCTGCAGTAAACAGTAGTACAGGAGGCAGACAATTATCATGTGATCTCGTTTGTCACGAGACCCTTGCTTGGAAGTGATATTCTAACAAAACTTTACATATTTTTCAAACTTTATGTGTATAGGTTACCCTTCGTCCCAAGTTGTACACATTCAGTGTTGGAATCTCTTGGTGTTGTCCACTAAAGTGACCGATAATACAGTTCACGACTATTTGGATCGTTTTGGAACATCATCATGTTTTTCGATTTTCATTTGTTTTGGCCTCTACGGTACAAGAAGAAACTTCTCACAGCAATATATGTCGTAATATTAATTATAACGACTAAGATAACGTAAAAATCTATATATAGTTGTAACATAAACAGGCTGAACAAGTACGTTGTATTTATTAAAACTTTAAAAAGATAAATAAAACAACTCATTAAGTAAGAGACCTGGACCGAAGGATGCTATTAGACATTCTAATCTTTCCCTATTATAGGTCCCTCATTAAGAAAAGTTAGTTGGTCCGTTTGAATGGTAGAGAATCTAACTCTTCTACAAATAAAAAAAAATCTGAATACAGATTTGTTTTCGGTTTTTTACGATGCTGAATTTATCAAAGACCTTATAAAAACTGGTCACAAAGACCTTATGAAGTCCTTCTATTTCACTTTCAGAATGTCTTGTCGTTAAATAACAAAATATCTATTGGTTATGCATCTCGTACACACATCAGCCGCTTACTATCTCGATTTTTTCCTACAAAGAAATCAGCAGGGACAGCTTCGCACCAAGCTCTATGATAAGCGTGATGATTTCAATTTCCCTGTTGTAAAAATCCACAACCTATGGTGTTTACATATCGCAGTGCTTGTTCTAAACATCAAGATTTTCGAGCAAGATATCGGCAAATTCACACCACAGGGTTAAAAACATGCAGTTTGATGAACATGGCGGGAAAGATTTATAGTTGTCCATAAGGTGCCTATATGACCGTCTGTTTATAACCAACACACTTGGCGTATAAACTTTTGATACACATTGCGCATTATGTATGAAATATAAAGTATTAATACCCCAATTACGTTAATCTATGTACAATTAGCATATTTTATATGTAATTGTGTTTCACCTTACCATCATATCACTAAAATCCTACGGTTTATGTATAACGGCCTGGTCTGTTCATGTTTTTTTTCTGAATACGGAGCGTACTTAATCATACACCATAATTACTTACCATATACTATTCCTTTCCTTTATTCTCTATATACCACTTACTAATCCCTGGTGTCACACTTGCTTGAATTTTTTCTTACTTTTATATTCTCTTCATCGATGGTGCATTAAGAGCATGAAGCTATCTTTGGTAACCTTGGTAAATGTATCTAAAGGTATTGTAATTCTGTTCCGCTTGATGGGAAGCTGCAGCACAAACCCGGATATACTTAGAAGTCGGTGTGCTGTTGATGTTTTATTGTAGAACACACTCTATCGGCAAACGGTCAAGTTTCCTTTGTCATTCTGTTCAAAATATGCTTGCAGACTTTAATCAAGAAATGTAACACTATTGTCGTTTTAGTGTTGAATTTTCTATCATTATCCAATATTTATCAAATTTCCAGTCCTACTTTGTATACAAGGATAAACGGACCTTTACTTCAATAGGCAAATACGCCAGTATTAACACTTCAATGACCTGTTGAGCGTTTTCTCTTATCTCGGTTCCGAATTTTTCAAGTTGTCTGTGATTCTACTGTTGTCTGTAGTGATGTATGTATGTAGATGTTGGATCTAATCCTGGCCCAAGTTTGAATAAACCTTCAGTTCTCCATCAAACTATCAGGAGTATTAGGAGTAACTTAGATATCAGACAGGTGAATATGATGTGGTATAGCGAAAGTCATTTGGATGACAGTTTACACAGGTGAATTACCTCTACCAGGATTTCACGCTTCTTTTAGATTGACTAGAAACTTTGCTGAAGGTGGTATTATTGATTATGTAAATGACTCTATAAAAGTGAAGCATTAATAGACTTTGAATACCATGGTGCTGAAGTAAATTGGATACTCGTCTTCTTCAAACATACAGATTTTATGGTATATGTACCATAATACCGATTCGAAAACTCAACCTAACCATTTTGGGAAAACTTACGGTAAGATCACCTTGTGGACTGGACAAACGTGGTTTTAATACCAGGGTGGTCTGAATAACGATTATGAGTAAGTATGTTGTTTTATGTAATACAATATTCAACACAGAAATTGCAGCTAGAAGGCCAGTTTGACACCTACAGATTGGACACCTGTTGGATGGAAACTATGTTTTTACGACTGGTCTGTTGTCTGAAAAGTGAGGTAACATTAAGTTCATATTGGTCTCTGGGACTTTTTTTTTGAATGATCATTATTTCGAGACGGTGTTAATAGTGATATGGTCTTAATAGTGAAATTCACAATACAAAAACAATTAAAAAAAATACGAACATGTCAACCTAATCGTGACAAATGTACCCTCCTTATTATGTATCAGATAATTGTCCCCTTGATTCTGGTAGCCATTATAAATACATCCTCCCAATATATCTGATCACTGTTCCCTATTTAAGATATCTACTAAACCTTACAACCTTCTTCTATCATTGCTGTCCAGTAATGTATGTATAGTCCTTTATGCAATAAACTTTCTCCTAAAATAGAAGGATGCTATTTTTCCGCGACGTTCTCTTTGGGTGTTTTATCGTAGGGTAGGGTAGACTAGAATGATAAAGGTTGTACATTCTAGGTGTGTCCTCTGTTGTGAGATAAAGGTTGTAGTACATTCTAGGTGTGTCCTCTGTTGTGAGATAAAGGTTGTAGTACATTCTAGGTGTGTCCTCTGTTGTGAGATAAAGGTTGTAGTACATTCTAGGTGTGGCCTCTGTTGTGAGATAAAGGTTGTACATTCTAGGTGTGTCCTCTGTTGTGAGATAAAGGTTGTAGTACATTCTAGGTGTGTCCTCTGTTGTGAGATAAAGGTTGTAGTACATTCTAGGTGTGTCCTCTGTTGTGAGATAAAGGTTGTAGTACATTCTAGGTGTGTCCTCTGTTGTGAGATAAAGGTTGTACAATCTAGGTGTGACCTCTGTTGTGAGATAAAGTGACCTCTGTTGTGAGATAAAGGTTGTAGTACATTCTAGGTGTGTCCTCTGTTGTGAGATAAAGGTTGTAGTACATTCTAGGTGTGTCCTCTGTTGTGAGATAAAGGTTGTAGTACATTCTAGGTGTGTCCTCTGTTGTGAGATAAAGGTTGTAGTACATTCTAGGTGTGTCCTCTGTTGTGAGATAAAGGTTGTAGTACAGTCTAGGTGTGTCCTCTGTTGTGAGATAAAGGTTGTACATTCTAGGTGTGTCCTCTGTTGTGAGATAAAGGTTGTAGTACAGTCTAGGTGTGTCCTCTGTTGTGAGATAAAGGTTGTAGTACATTCTAGGTGTGTCCTCTGTTGTGAGATAAAGGTTGTAGTACATTCTAGGTGTGTCCTCTGTTGTGAGATAAAGGTTGTACATGTGTCCTCTGTTCTAGGTGTGTCCTCTGTTGTGAGATAAAGGTTGTAGTACATTCTAGGTGTGTCCTCTGTTGTGAGATAAAGGTTGTAGTACATTCTAGGTGTGTCCTCTGTTGTGAGATTAAAGGTTGTACATTCTAGGTGTGTCCTCTGTTGTGAGATAAAGGTTGTAGTACATTCTAGGTGTGTCCTCTGTTGTGAGATAAAGGTTGTAGAAGTGTGTCCTCTGTTGTGAGATAAAGGTTGTAGTACATTCTAGGTGTGTCCTCTGTTGTGAGATAAAGGTTGTAGTACATTCTAGGTGTGTCCTCTGTTGTGAGATAAAGGTTGTAGTAGGTGTGTGTCAGATAAAGGTTGTAGTACATTCTAGGTGTGTCCTCTGTTGTGAGATAAAGGTTGTAGTACATTCTAGGTGTGTCCTCTGTTGTGAGATAAAGGTTGTAGTACATTCTAGGTGTGTCCTCTGTTGTGAGATAAAGGTTGTAGTACATTCTAGGTGTGTCCTCTGTTGTGAGATAAAGGTTGTAGTACATTCTAGGTGTGTCCTCTGTTGTGAGATAAAGGTTGTAGTACATTCTAGGTGTGTCCTCTGTTGTGAGATAAAGGTTGTAGTACATTCTAGGTGTGTCCTCTGTTGTGAGATAAAGGTTGTAGTACATTCTAGGTGTGTCCTCTGTTGTGAGATAAAGGTTGTAGTACATTCTAGGTGTGTCCTCTGTTGTGAGATGTTGTGAGATAAAGGTTGTAGTACATTCTAGGTGTGTCCTCTGTTGTGAGATAAAGGTTGTACATTCTAGGTGTGTCCTCTGTTGTGAGATAAAGGTTGTAGTACATTCTAGGTGTGTCCTCTGTTGTGAGATAAAGGTTGTAGTACATTCTAGGTGTGTCCTCTGTTGTGAGATAAAGGTTGTAGTACATTCTAGGTGTGTCCTCTGTTGTGAGATAAAGGTTGTAGTACATTCTAGGTGTGTCCTCTGTTGTGAGATAAAGGTTGTAGTACATTCTAGGTGTGTCCTCTGTTGTGAGATAAAGGTTGTAGTACATTCTAGGTGTGTCCTCTGTTGTGAGATAAAGGTTGTAGTACATTCTAGGTGTGTCCTCTGTTGTGAGATAAAGGTTGTAGTACATTCTAGGTGTGTCCTCTGTTGTGAGATAAAGGTTGTAGTACATTCTAGGTGTGTCCTCTGTTGTGAGATAAAGGTTGTAGTACATTCTAGGTGTGTCCTCTGTTGTGAGATAAAGGTTGTAGTACAGTCTAGGTGTGTCCTCTGTTGTGAGATAAAGGTTGTAGTACATTCTAGGTGTGTCCTCTGTTGTGAGATAAAGGTTGTAGTACATTCTAGGTGTGTCCTCTGTTGTGAGATAAAGGTTGTAGTACATTCTAGGTGTGTCCTCTGTTGTGAGATAAAGGTTGTAGTACATTCTAGGTGTGTCCTCTGTTGTGAGATAAAGGTTGTAGTACATTCTAGGTGTGTCCTCTGTTGTGAGATAAAGGTTGTAGTACATTCTAGGTGTGTCCTCTGTTGTGAGATAAAGGTTGTAGTACATTCTAGGTGTGTCCTCTGTTGTGAGATAAAGGTTGTAGTAGATTCTAGGTGTGTCCTCTGTTGTGAGATAAAGGTTGTAGTACATTCTAGGTGTGTCCTCTGTTGTGAGATAAAGGTTGTAGTACATTCTAGGTGTGTCCTCTGTTGTGAGATAAAGGTTGTAGTACATTCTAGGTGTGTCCTCTGTTGTGAGATAAAGGTTGTAGTACATTCTAGGTGTGTCCTCTGTTGTGAGATAAAGGTTGTAGTACATTCTAGGTGTGTCCTCTGTTGTGAGATAAAGGTTGTACATTCTAGGTGTGTCCTCTGTTGTGAGATAAAGGTTGTAGTACATTCTAGGTGTGTCCTCTGTTGTGAGATAAAGGTTGTAGTGTCCTCTGTTGTGAGATAAAGGTTGTAGTACATTCTAGGTGTGTCCTCTGTTGTGAGATAAAGGTTGTAGTACATTCTAGGTGTGTCCTCTGTTGTGAGATAAAGGTTGTAGTACATTCTAGGTGTGTCCTCTGTTGTGAGATAAAGGTTGTAGTACATTCTAGGTGTGTCCTCTGTTGTGAGATAAAGGTTGTAGTACATTCTAGGTGTGTCCTCTGTTGTGAGATAAAGGTTGTAGTACATTCTAGGTGTGTCCTCTGTTGTGAGATAAAGGTTGTAGTACATTCTAGGTGTGTCCTCTGTTGTGAGATAAAGGTTGTAGTACATTCTAGGTGTGTCCTCTGTTGTGAGATAAAGGTTGTACAGTCTAGGTGTGTCCTCTGCTGTGAGATAAAGGTTGTACTTTCTAGGTGTGACCTCTGTTGTGAGATAAAGGTTGTAGTACATTCTAGGTGTGAAGAAAAATAATGAGTGAAATGTCGACAATAGCAAAAGGCACAACTAGGGCTATGACTTAATATATACAGAAAGGTTTGTGAAGTTGAGTTGAACGGTTTGGAAGTTATAGCTCAGAAAAGCCCTCTTTTGGTGTTTTCTGACTATGTTTCCATGGTAACAGAAAAAAATATAAAAAGTGAAATGTCGACAATAGCAAAAGGCACAACTAGGGCAATGACTTAATATATACAGAAAGTTTTGTGAAGTTGAATTGAACGGTTTCGAAGTTATAGCCCGGAAAAGCCCTCTTTTGGTGTTTTCTGACTATGTTTCCAAGGTAACAGAAAAAAATATAAAGAGTGAAAAGTCGCCATTAGCAAAAGGCACAACTAGGGCACCAACTTAATATATATAGGAAGTTCTGTGAAGTTGAGTTGAACAGTTTCGAAGTTATAGCCCGGAAAAGCACTTGGACGGACAGACGGAGCCCAATTTAATAACCCCGCAAACGCTTTTGGTGGGGGATAATAAGAGAATTCAATTTACTTAGATATCTCTGAAGGGTTCGGGAAAGTAATAAACAAGTAGTTGTGCTGAGATATCAAGAAGGATTTTATGGTATTTATTTTGCCAATAGGAGTCAAATTCTGCTTTTCCATGCATTAATTGAAGGCTTGAGTTTGAATAATTTTTTTTCATAATTCAATTTAGGGATTTCAGTCAAGTCAACAAAAAGGTCTATTCTCACTATTATCTTCTACTGGTTGTGTTATAAAAACTTCTATTCTATTGACATCATCAACCTGAAAAAAATGTTCCAACAAATAAATGCATGAAGTTTGATCAAAATCATGAAGCCACTGGAGTGCCGACAAGGAGAAGTATTTATATATAGGAAACATCCCTATATCCTCAAGGAACATAATGAGGTCCTATTAACTTAGATGTTTAAAGTTGCATATCTAGATGACGGTTGTGTGGATAAATAGTTTAAATGTGTTTCTGTCTAGTCATTTTTGTTGACTTTATATACACCATATACAAATGTAATATAATCTACTTGAGAAGGTGGCAGCAGTGGATCTTGTAAGTTATTTTGAACCAACATTATCAAGCACAGCATTGTAATACAAACATCAGTTCTCTCAGAAATAATCCCTTCCTCCCCTGTCCAACAATAGAAACAAAAGCTTGCTTAGATTTAGATTTTATTTCAGTTTTGTATAGTACCAATCTAAATTTGGTATTTCACATAATACTTCTTCTTTCACATTAGCTGTTTTCTGTTTGGCCGCTTTCCCTAAATCAATTTTTGGCACAGATTCCTGTTTTCCATCAACATCCATGTCTGAATCTGATTCTGAGTTCGTCTCTTTTTCTTCCACATCTGACATATCATTGTCATCTTCGTCTTTTTTATCTAGAAGAGTGCTGAAATAGAAGAACCTCGTTATAAAATTTCTCAATATTTCCTGTGTAAAAAGTCCTTGTGTCCGAGCCACTAACTCTCATTATAAAACAATTTCCTGTCATCAGCATTATAATGTACCCTATTTATACTATATATATTGATGCTCCATAGAATTACATATGAATGCTATTTCATCCCTTAACATAGGTAATAACTTCCATGTAGGCCCTGAGTTTATTACGAGGGAAATATGGCATGTCTGAATAAGATTGTCAAGGAGATATTTGTGTTTAAGACCAAACAAAACACCATCTACAAACTCTTCAAATCTATCCTTAAATTCTGAGAAAACCCAGGAACTATTTTCTTTTGATTTTAGAATTGCTTTCATTGCTTATCTTCAAGGTGAATTTTGTTTTCATATTTCCTGAATATCTGAATGAGGTTTCATATACAATTACCCTGGTGATGTCTCACGGATCAGTAAGGAATGGATAAAACTGCCACACAGACTTGTCACAGGTGCCTGAACATGAGAGGCTGTCTCCAGCAACTGCAACATCAGTATATTAAAAGTGTTTCAACTATGTAGAACAAGCATCCAACACATTAAATATCTCTGTTATTGTCAGAGTTGTGTAAAATCACAATACTGATCACCAGCTTCCTCTGTACATAATTTACTCATTTTCTTCATTCACTTCTGCTGAATTGTATGTACGATTACCTGGCCCTGTCTTACCTGTGATGTGAACTGAGCCGCTGTCATGTACACCTTACTGTCTAACTCCTTGTACTCTGATGGTTCAAATCCTTTCTTACGTTCAGCTGTCAGCAGGAGGCTGAATGGAGTTTGGGGAAGGATGCCTTTCAAAGGTGTCTATAGCAGAATAACAAATTGTTAAAAATGGCATTAAAGAAAAACTTTCCAGAACTTAGATAATTTGATCAATCTAAGTGTTAAGATTGCTACCTTAAACTACTTATTATAAATGTATCATAAAAATGTGTTAAACCCAGAACACTTTACAGGTAATATCTAGATCATAACTTCATGGTGGTTTAAACCCAGAACACTTTACAGGTAATATCTAGATCATAACTTCATGGTGGTTTAAACCAAGATCACCTTTACAGGTAATATCTAGATCATAACTTCATGGTGGTTTAAACCCAGAACACTTTACAGGTAATATCTAGATCATAACTTCATGGTGGTTTAAACCCAGAACACCTTTACAGGTAATATCTAGATCATAACTTCATGGTGGTTTAAACCCAGAACACTTTACAGGTAATATCTAGATCATAACTTCATGGTGGTTTAAACCCAGAACACTTTACAGGTAATATCTAGATCATAACTTCATGGTGGTTTAAACCAAGATCACCTTTACAGGTAACATCTAGATCATAACTTCATGGTGGTTTAAACCCAGAACACTTTACAGGTAATATCTAGATCATAACTTCATGGTGGTTTAAACCCAGAACACTTTACAGGTAATATCTAGATCATAACTTCATGGTGGTTTAAACCAAGATCACCTTTACAGGTAATATCTAGATCATAACTTCATGGTGGTTTAAACCCAGAACACTTTACAGGTAATATCTAGATCATAACTTCATGGTGGTTTAAACCCAGAACACCTTTACAGGTAATATCTAGATCATAACTTCATGGTGGTTTAAACCCAGAACACCTTTACAGGTAATATCTAGATCATGATTGTCAGTTTTTCTAACTTATATAAATCACTCTGGTTGGCTCAGATGTAAGCGCACAAGGGGTCTTAGTGTAGGAGGAAACCGCAGTACCAGGGGAAAACTTACGAGGTCGTGCAAGTGACTCTATACCTTCTCACATCCATTCCGGGAATCGAACCTCAGACAGCTAGGTGAAAGGTGAGTGCATTATCACTATGCCCCCAACACCTCTAACTATACTCTAGGTATGCCTCTAACTAGACCCTAAATATGCCTCTAACTAGAGCCCTAAGTATGCTTCTACCTAGACCCTATGTATGCCTCTGACTAGACCCTAGGTATGCCTCTAATTAGACCCAAGGTATGCTTCTAACAAGAGCCTAGGTATGCCTGTGACTAGACCTTAGGTATGCCTCTAATTAGACCCAAGGTATGCCTCTAACTAGACCCTACCCTATGTATGCCCCTAACTAGACCCTAAGTATGCCTTTAATTAGACCCTTGGCATGCCTCTAATTAGACCCTAGGTATGCCTCTATCTAAACCCTAGGTATACCTCTAACTAGAACCTAGGTATGTCTCTAACTAGACCCTAAGTATGCCTTTAATTAGACCCTTGGCATGCCTCTAACTAGAACCTAGGTATGCCTCTATCTAAACCCTAGGTATACCTCTAACTAGAACCTAGGTATGTCTCTAACTAGACCCTAGGTATACCTCTAACAAGATCCTAGGTAAGTCTCTAACTAGACACTAAGTATGGCTCTAACTAGACCCTAGGTAAGACTCTAACCAGACCCTAGGTATGCCTCTAACTAGACCCTAGGTATACCTCTTACTAGACCCTAGTAAAGCCTCTAACTAGACACTAAGTATGGCTCTAACAAGACCCTAAATATGCCTCTAACTAGAGCCCTAAGTATGCTTCTAACTAGACCCTATGTATGCCTTTAACTAGACCCTAGGTATGCCTGTGACTAGACCTTAGGTATGCCTCTAATTAGACCCAAGGTATGCCTCTAACTAGACCCTAGGTATGCTTCTAACTAGACCCTACCCTATGTATGCCTCTAACTAGACCCTAAGTATGCCTTTAATTAGACCCTTGGCATGCCTCTAATTAGACCCTAGGTATGCCTCTATCTAGACCCTAAGTATGCCTCTAACTAGACCCTAGGTAAGCCTCTGATTAGACCTTAAATATGCCTCTTACTAGACCTTAAGTATGCCTCTAACTTGGCACTCGGTATGCCTCTAACTAGACCCTAGGTATGCCTCTAAGTAGGCACTTGGTATGCCTCTAACTAGGCACTAGGTATGCCTCTAACTAGGCACTAGGTATGCCTTTAATTTGGTTTGTTGGATGAAAACATACTGGCTTTGTCTGAGAAGGTTCATCTTCCTCCAAAGTCAAGGTCATCAGGTCTTGTTCACTTGTCATCCAGTACAACTGAGATTCAGTTTGCCATGAGAGTTGTCCCTTGTCATTGATGGAACTCTTCTGTTGTTGTGGAATGAAAACTCCACCTACTACCCTATGGCCAAGATTTTTGTGATGATACAAGTAGTTAGGGTTGGATGGTTTGAACACATACACTGAAAATGTCAGAAAATAATGATAGGATAAAAAGTGTTAGGATTAGACATTATGAAATGGTGCAGAAATCAAAGTCTATAAAATTTAGCAATAACAGGTGACATTTTATATGACGACATATAATCGTGGCGTACTCTAATTTTCCATGTGAATAGCATTAAATGTACGAGTTATGGAGCCCAATAAAAATTTTGATTTTAAGTTCATGTGGTATCATGTTGAAGATATTTTCTTTCATAAAAGTGTGCAAGCATGGAGAAATGCTCAAAGTGAACCTAGACACATTGGAACCTGATTACTTAATCTGTTTTACTTACGACTTTTATTTTCCTCAAACAGTACCATGACATCACTCAGAGGGTCAGCAACCAAATGTGTACTCTTAATCCTTGCAGTCCATGTAACTGAAAACATCAAGAAAAATTTGTAAAAGTTAGAGAGAAAGGGAGAGGTCAAAAGGTCACTGATTTCAAGGTTTTTTAATCATAATTCAATATCACCAAAAAAAAAAAAACATATAGGTAATGATAGGGTAATAGACATAACTATTAAGGAATTAAGACACAAAAACAAAAATTGTTTTACTTACTTGCCCAGGTGGAAAATTCAAAGACTGTCATAGGTTCCAGACTGTCACAGTTTACGATTTCACCTACCTGTACAGATGATAGGGTTCCAGACTGTTACAGTTTACGATTTCATCTACCTGTACAGATGATAGGGTTCCAGACTGTCACAGTTTACGATTTCACCTACCTATACAGATGCTCGGGTTCCAGACTGTTACAGTTTACGATTTCACCTACCTGTACAGATGATAAGGTTCCAAACTGTTACAGTTTACGATTTCACCTACCTGTACAGATGATAGGGTTCCAGACTGTTACAGTTTACGATTTCACCTACCTGTACAGATGATAGGGTTCCCGACTGGAACAGTTTACGATTTCACCTACCTGTACAGATGATAGGGTTCCAGACTGTCACAGTTTACGATTTCACCTACCTGTACAGATGATAGGGTTCCAGACTGTTACAGTTTACGATTTCACCTACCTGTACAGATGATAGGGTTCCAGACTGTTACAGTTTACGATTTCACCTACCTATACAGATGCTCGGGTTCCAGACTGTTACAGTTTACGATTTCACCTACCTGTACAGATGATAGGGTTCCAGACTGGAACAGTTTACAATTTCACCTACCTGTACAGATGATAGGGTTCCAGACTGGAACAGTTTACGATTTCACCTACCTGTACAGATCATAGGGTTCCAGACTGTTACAGTTTACGATTTCACCTACCTGTACAGATGATAGGGTTCCAGACTGTTACAGTTTACGATTTCACCTACCTGTACAGATGCTCGGGTTCCAGACTGTTACAGTTTACGATTTCACCTACCTGTACAGATGATAGGGTTCCAGACTGTTACAGTTTACGATTTCACCTACCTGTACAGATGCTCGGGTTCCAGACTGTTACAGTTTACGATTTCACCTACCTGTACAGATGCTCGGGTTCCAGACTGTTACAGTTTACGATTTCACCTACCTGTACAGATGATAGGGTTCCAGACTGGAACAGTTTACGATTTCACCTACCTGTACAGATGATAGGGTTCCACACTGTTACAGTTTACGATTTCACCTACCTGTACAGATGATAGGGTTCCACACTGTTACAGTTTACGATTTCACCTACCTGTACAGATGATAGGGTTCCAGACTGTTACAGTTTACGATTTCACCTACCTGTACAGATGCTCGGGTTCCAGACTGTTACAGTTTACGATTTCACCTACCTGTACAGATGCTCGGGTTCCAGACTGTTACAGTTTACGATTTCACCTACCTGTACAGATGATAGGGTTCCAGACTGGAACAGTTTACGATTTCACCTACCTGTACAGATGATAGGGTTCCAGACTGTTACAGTTTACGATTTCACCTACCTGTACAGATGATAGGGTTCCACACTGTTACAGTTTACGATTTCACCTACCTATACAGATGCTCGGGTTCCAGACTGTTACAGTTTACGATTTCACCTACCTGTACAGATGATAGGGTTCCTGACTGTTACAGTTTACGATTTCACCTACCTGTACAGATGATAGGGTTCCAGACTGTTACAGTTTACGATTTCACCTACCTGTACAGATGATAGGGTTCCAGACTGTTACAGTTTACGATTTCACCTACCTGTACAGATGATAGGGTTCCAGACTGTTACAGTTTACGATTTCACCTACCTGTACAGATGATAGGGTTCCAGACTGTTACAGTTTACGATTTCACCTACCTGTACAGATGATAGGGTTCCAGACTGTTACAGTTTACGATTTCACCTACCTGTACAGATGATAGGGTTCCAGACTGTTACAGTTTACGATTTCACCTACCTGTACAGATGATAGGGTTCCAGACTGTTACAGTTTACGATTTCACCTACCTGTACAGATGATAGGGTTCCAGACTGTTACAGTTTACGATTTCACCTACCTGTACAGATGATAGGGTTCCAGACTGTTACAGTTTACGATTTCACCTACCTGTACAGATGATAGGGTTCCAGACTGTTACAGTTTACGATTTCACCTACCTGTACAGATGATAGGGTTCCAGACTGTCACAGTTTACGATTTCACCTACCTGTACAGATGATAGGGTTCCAGACTGTCACAGTTTACGATTTCACCTACCTGTACAGATGATAGGGTTCCAGACTGTTACAGTTTACGATTTCACCTACCTGTACAGATGATAGGGTTCCTGTCACAGTTTACTTTCACCTACCTGTACAGATGACAGTGTTTTACGATTTCACCTACCTGTACAGATGATAGGGTTCCAGACTGTTACAGTTTACGATTTCACCTACCTGTACAGATGATAGGGTTCCAGACTGTTACAGTTTACGATTTCACCTACCTGTACAGATGATAGGGTTCCAGACTGTCACAGTTTACGATTTCACCTACCTGTACAGATGATAGGGTTCCAGACTGTCACAGTTTACGATTTCACCTACCTGTACAGATGATAGGGTTCCAGACTGTTACAGTTTACGATTTCACCTACCTGTACAGATGATAGGGTTCCACACTGTCACAGTTTACGATTTCACCTACCTGTACAGATGATAGGGTTCCAGACTGTCACAGTTTACGATTTCACCTACCTGTACAGATGATAGGGTTCCAGACTGTCACAGTTTACGATTTCACCTACCTGTACAGATGCTCGGGTTCCAGACTGTTACAGTTTACGATTTCACCTACCTGTACAGATGATAGGGTTCCAGACTGTCACAGTTTACGATTTCACCTACCTGTACAGATGATAGGGTTCCAGACTGTTACAGTTTACGATTTCACCTACGTGTACAGATGATAGGGTTCCAGACTGTTACAGTTTACGATTTCACCTACCTGTACAGATGCTCGGGTTCCAAACTGGAACAGTTGACTAACTTATCTACTTGTTCATGTGAAAAGGAAGATTATCAATTTTCACTGAACATCTTACCTGCACAGGTAATGAGGTCCCAGACTGTTAAATTGTATTTTGTAGTTGTGACCAAGTAGTGACTGCAAGACTTTTTTCCAAACTCCATAAACCTGTTCAAAGAAGAAAAAAAATTACATAAACCTGTCCTATTATAAACTTTTTCCATTAACCTGTCCAAACAATAAACATTCTCCATAGACCTAGCAAATCAATAGATGTTTTCCATTAACCTGTCCAAACAATAAACATTCTCCATAGACCTAGCAAATCAATAAATGTTTTCCATTAACCTGTCCAAACAATAAACATTCTCCATAGACCTAGCAAATCAATAGATGTTTTCCATTAACCTGTCCAAACAATAAACATTCTCCATAGACCTAGCAAATCAATAAATGTTTTCCATTAACCTGTCCAAACAATAAACATTCGCCATAGACCTAGCAAATCAATAAATGTTTTCCATTAACCTGTCCAAACAATAAACATTCGCCATAGACCTAGCAAATCAATAAATGTTTTCCATTAACCTGTCTAAACAATAAACATTCGCCATAGACCTAGCAAATCAATAAATGTTTTCCATTAACCTGTCCAAACAATAAACATTCGCCATAGACCTAGCAAATCAATAAATGTTTTCCATTAACCTGTCCAAACAATAAACATTCTCCATAGACCTAGCAAATCAATAGATGTTTTCCAAACAATAAAAATTCTATATAAACATGTAAAAACAAGGTATAAAGGTAATTGTTTTGCAATATATCATTTCTTAATGCAATATTTGATATAACATTTGAAGAAAGAATGACTTACTGTATACAGTTTACTGTGAAGGTATTGTAGACCAAGAAAAATCACCATATTCTCAGTTACAACATTTGGTTTAAAAATCACTGATGATAAGAAAGTCTTACTGTATTTGTCCTTGTTGACTGTTAAGTGTTTCCTTCAGTATATTGTTGTCTGGGTCCCACAGCGTGATGTTTGTGTCAAATGCGACTCCAAGCAGAGATCCATCAGCGGTAAAAGCACAGACACCAGCAGGTTGACCGTGGTAAAACCCTACAGACTCACAGCTCCATCTGGTGTTAGCTCCTTCAATATATAAAACAGACTCACAGCTCCATCTGGTGTTAGCCCTAAACTACACATTACAGACTCACAGCTCCATCTGGTGTTAGCCCTAAACTACACATTACAGACTCACAGCTCCATCTGGTGTTGGTCCTAAACTACACATTACAGACTTACATCTCCATCTGGTGTTAGCCCTAAACTACACATTACAGACCCACAGCTCCATCTGGTGTTGGCCCTAAACTACACATTACAGACACACAGCTCCATCTAGTGTTAGCCTTAAATTACACATTACTGACTCACAGCTCCATCTGGTGTTGGCCCTAAACTACACATTACAGACACACAGCTCCATCTAGTGTTAGCCCTAAACTACACATTACAGACTTACAGCTCCACCTGGTGTTAGCCCTAAACTACACATTACAGACTCACAGCTCCACCTGGTGTTAGCCCTAAACTACATATTACAAACTCACAGCTCCATCTGGTGTTAGCCCTAAACTACACATTACAGACTCACAGCTCCACCTGGTGTTAGCCCTAAACTACATATTACAAACTCACAGCTCCATCTGGTGTTAGCCCTAAGTTACACAATGCAGACTCACAGTGCCACCTGGTGTTAGCCCTAAACTACACATTACAGACTCACAGCTCCATCTAGTGTTAGCCCTAAACTACACATTACAGACTCACAGCTCCATCTGGTGTTAGCCCTAAACTACACATTACAAACTCACAGCTCCATCTTGTGTTAGCCCTAAATAACACATTACAGACTTACAGCTCCATCTTGTGTTAGCCCTAAACTACACATTACAGACTCACAGCTCCACCTGGTGTTAGCCCTAAACTACACATTACAGACTCACAGCTCCATCTGGTATTAGCCCTAAGTTACACATTGCAGACTCACAGCGCCACCTGGTTTTAGCCCTAAACTACATATTAACGACTCACAGCTCCATCTGGTGTTCATCCTAAACTATATATGAAACACACCTATTTTGTTTTTGGCTGTGTCACTGCTACTTTCATAATACTCTTACTTCAGTGTTACCTTTCTTTCTTAGATATTTTTTAATTTTTAAACTAAAATAAGATGTTTAAATTTACATTGTTTATTTAAAATAATACAAAACACCTTTATCCCAAACTGGCTATGTAATTTCCCTACAGCTTCCTAGCTTTGAGCTCAAATGTCCTGTTTATCATAAATATTGATTCTCTTTATGGTTAAACAGTTCTAATGCCTACCACACTGAACTTTAATAGTCTTTCAAAACTGATCAAACCGAATCACCGTCCAAATATAAATCAGTCTCATATGATCAATGATAGTGAACTCTTACTGTAGATGTTTGTGTCATCCATGTTGGACCAAATTTTGAATTTGCCATCCAAACTTGTTGTGACCACCATAGGATCTTCATTGATGGTGCCATCAGGGCGGAATCGTAAACACTCGATAACTTTATCATGTGGAACTTCAACTGCAGTGTTCAATGTGTAGCTGAAACAAGACATATTCTTTAAAATCTAGTCATAACTAGAATATATTGTTGTGAAAGAACAGTGAAAATACACATTCCTGTCTGGTCTCTGGCTTAATAATCAACCAGCTCTACCATCTAAACAAAAAAAGTATGCTCTGTCAGCTGAGTGACAGGGACCATATTTAACACTATATACAAGCCACACCAACCCACTCCTATAACACTACTCTCTCGTTTTTCTTGAGATTTTCCTTAATGTCAAACCGAGACTCCTAATACCACAACTCACGGAATTTTATTGAGCGCTAATGTGGAAAAACTGGGAAAATACACTTTCCTGTCCAGTGCCCTGACTAGAAATCAAGCGCGGGTCTCTGGCGTGATTATCGACTGAAGTGACAGAGACTGTATTTAACACTTTACAAGCTACACCAACCTGCTTTTATTACAATGTAATCTTGCCTTGAAAAATAGGTTTTTTTTGAGGCAAATTGAATATGGTATTATTGTCCTAATCACAAAATCATGTTAAAGTCTGTTCAAAATTTAGTAAAAGTTATTTCCTATAGATAGAAGTCCTTCTTAATGTACCTTAAAAGATTGGATCAAGGACACAAGCTTCAATACAAATTTAGAACTTGACAGAATAGAGCAAAAGACTTAATGAAATTGTATCCTACAGTAGTTTCTCAATGTAGGACTCGTCATTAGTGCTTATGGCCTTTACTGTTCAGACCTAAGAGGTCTGTGAGGGAAATCCAAAATGGTTGAAATAATTTCAAAACATGATAGATTGGGAAGTGCATTAAGTCCAGAATTAAATCAATCTTGATGGTTTTTGATATTGTAAAATTTCCAAAGGATGTCAAGTATATGTGTAATCTTAGCTTAGCTGTCACTGAGGATTAACACTTTAAACTTAATATTATCAGGTATGTTGTCCTGTATAAATCCCCCTAGTTACATTCTCAAAGATCTTTAGCAGTGATAGCGAACATTCATTTAACACAAACAGCCTTTCACATACTGCAATCAAGAATTCATAAATCAACTAACTATATTTTAATCATTGTTATCTAAGTTTCTTTTAATTTTTGTTTTCTTTCATCATTTTCAAATTTTCTTATAATAGTTTTCTGTTATCAATTAAAATTTTGTTGTCTTTTTTTTCTCATCATTATCAAATTTCCTTTTAATCATTGCTTTCCTTCATCATATTTAAATTTCCTTTTAATCATTGCTTTCCTTCATCGTATTTAAATTTCCTTTTAATCATTGCTTTCCTTCATCATATTTAAATTTCCTTTTAATCATTGCTTTCCTTCATCTTTTTTAAATTTCCTTTTAATCATTGCTTTCCTTCATCGTATTTAAATTTCCTTTTAATCATTGCTTTCCTTCATCGTATTTAAATTTCCTTTTAATCATTGCTTTCCTTCATCGTATTTAAATTTCCTTTTAATCATTGCTTTCCTTCATCGTATTTAAATTTCCTTTTAATCATTGCTTTCCTTCATCGTATTTAAATTTCCTTTTAATCATTGCTTTCCTTCATCGTATTTAAATTTCCTTTTAATCATTGCTTTCCTTCATCGTATTTAAATTTCCTTTTAATCATTGCTTTCCTTCATCATATTTAAATTTCCTTTTAATCATTGCTTTCCTTCATCATATTTAAATTTCCTTTTAATCATTGCTTTCCTTCATCTTTTTTAAATTTCCATTGCTTTCCTTCATCGTTTTTAAATTTCCTTTTAATCATTGCTTTCCTTCATCGTATTTAAATTTCCTTTTAATCATTGCTTTCCTTCATCGTATTTAAATTTCCTTTTAATCATTGCTTTCCTTCATCGTTTTTAAATTTCCTTTTAATCATTGCTTTCCTTCATCGTATTTAACTTTCCTTTTAATCATTGCTTTCCTTCATCTTTTTTAAATTTCCTTTTAATCATTGCTTTCCTTCATCGTATTTAAATTTCCTTTTAATCATTGCTTTCCTTCATCGTATTTAAATTTCCTTTTAATCATTGCTTTCCTTCATCGTATTTAAATTTCCTTTTAATCATTGCTTTCCTTCATCGTATTTAAATTTCCTTTTAATCATTGCTTTCCTTCATCGTATTTAAATTTCCTTTTAATCATTGCTTTCCTTCATCGTATTTAAATTTCCTTTTAATCATTGCTTTCCTTCATCATATTTAAATTTCCTTTTAATCATTGCTTTCCTTCATCATATTTAAATTTCCTTTTAATCATTGCTTTCCTTCATCTTTTTTAAATTTCCTTTTAATCATTGCTTTCCTTCATCGTTTTTAAATTTCCTTTTAATCATTGCTTTCCTTCATCGTATTTAAATTTCCTTTTAATCATTGCTTTCCTTCATCGTTTTTAAATTTCCTTTTAATCATTGCTTTCCTTCATCGTTTTTAAATTTCCTTTTAATCATTGCTTTCCTTCATCGTATTTAAATTTCCTTTTAATCATTGCTTTCCTTCATCGTATTTAAATTTCCTTTTAATCATTGCTTTCCTTCATCGTATTTAAATTTCCTTTTAATCATTGCTTTCCTTCATCGTATTTAAATTTCCTTTTAATCATTGCTTTCCTTCATCGTTTTTAAATTTCCTTTTAATCATTGCTTTCCTTCATCGTATTTAAATTTCCTTTTAATCATTGCTTTCCTTCATCGTATTTAAATTTCCTATAAATTATTGTTTTTGTTCATTATTTAAGAATTTTAATAATAGATTTTTTATATCAGTTTTAATTATCATTTATTGATCAATATTACATACAAACCTCTGTGTTTCTGTGTTGTACTGCCAAAATTTGAGTCGCATTTCAGGGGTCATGACCCCATTGTTCCAGTACTCCACGGTAACAAGCCATCTCCCTGTACTGTTGAATTCTGCTTTGATGACTTCCGTCACCGTCAATGGACGCTCCATGTTCTCCGATGAAATGTAATTTTGACACACAATATCTAACTAAAAAAAAAAATCCAAGGACCTATCTAAGTAAAGAGACGATATATACATGGGCTGTTTAACATGAACTAGTCATTATTTAGAAATGTTTGTTATTTTTGTGGATGAATATCAGAACATTTTGAAATTTTTGTCTAAATAAATTACAGTAATGATATGTGATACATTTAACAAACCACAGCAGTTCCTATTTTTTGCAAAACTTCAGTGAATTAAACTAACAAAAGGCAATCATTCTATTTATAGTACCATGTGACAGCTAAATTTTGTACATGTCATTTTGCCAACTCAAGGGAAACTCTCAATACAAAACCTGGCAAGCACAGATCACAGAATCAGAGATAAACCCTGACCACATTACAATGATACAGTAAGTGTAAGACCTGATCTTTGTACTAACATTGTACAACTTTGTATGATACAGTGACTGTAAGACCTGATTTTTGTACTAACATTGTACAACTGTGTATGATACAGTGACTGTAAGACCTGATTTTTGTACTAACATTGTACAACTGTGTATGATACAGTGACTGTAAGACCTGATCTTTGTACTTACATTGTACAACTGTGTATGATACAGTGACTGTAAGACCTGATTTTTGTACTAACATTGTACAACTGTGTATGATACAGTAAGTGTAAGACCTGATTTTTGTACTTACATTGTACAACTGTGTATGATACAGTGACTGTAAGACCTGATTTTTGTACTAACATTGTACAACTGTGTATGATACAGTAAGTGTAAGACCTGATTTTTGTACTTACATTGTACAACTGTGTATGATACAGTAAGTGTAAGACCTGATTTTTGTACTTACATTGTACAACTGTGTATGATACAGTAAGTGTAAGACCTGATCTTTGTACTTACATTGTACAACTGTGTATGATACAGTGACTGTAAGACCTGATTTTTGTACTAACATTGTACAACTGTGTATGATACAGTAAGTGTAAGACCTGATTTTTGTACTAACATTGTACAACTTTGTATGATACAGTAAGTGTAAGACTTACATTGTACAACTTTGTATGGTACAGTAAGTGTAAGACCTGATTTTTGTAATAACATTGTACAACTTTGTATGATACAGTAAGTGTAAGACTTACATTGTACAACTGTGTATGATACAGTAAGTGTAAGACCTGATTTTTGTATTTTGTACTAACATTGTACAACTGTGTATGATACAGTAAGTGTAAGACCTGATTTTTGTACTTACATTGTACAACTGTGTATGATACAGTAAGTGTAAGACCTGATTTTTGTACTTACATTGTACAACTGTGTATGATACAGTAAGTGTAAGACCTGATTTTTGTACTTACATTGTACAACTGTGTATGATACAGTAAGTGTAAGACCTGATTTTTGTACTAACATTGTACAACTGTGTATGATACAGTAAGTGTAAGACTTACATTGTACAACTGTGTATGATACAGTAAGTGTAAGACCTGATTTTTGTATTTTGTACTAACATTGTACAACTGTGTATGATACAGTAAGTGTAAGACCTGATTTTTGTACTAACATTGTACAACTGTGTATGATACAGTAAGTGTAAGACTTACATTGTACAACTGTGTATGATACAGTAAGTGTAAGACCTGATTTTTGTATTTTGTACTAACATTATACAACTGTGTATGATACAGTAAGTGTAAGACCTGATTTTTGTACTAACATTGTACAACTGTGTATGATACAGTAAGTGTAAGACACATTGTACAACTGTGTATGATACAGTAAGTGTAAGACCTGATTTTTGTATTTTGTACTAACATTGTACAACTGTGTATGATACAGTAAGTTTAAGACCTGATTTTTGTACTTACATTGTACAACTGTGTATGATACAGTAAGTGTAAGACCTGATTTTTGTACTAACATTGTACAACTGTGTATGATACAGTAAGTGTAAGACCTGATTTTTGTACTAACATTGTACAACTTTGTATGATACAGTAAGTGTAAGACTTACATTGTACAACTGTGTATGATACAGTAAGTGTAAGACCTGATTTTTGTACTAACATTGTACAACTGTGTATGATACAGTAAGTGTAAGACCTGATTTTTGTACTTACATTGTACAACTGTGTATCATTATGGACAGAGTAGAACTGTAGATGTCCTGGTTTGCCATTAAGCACCAGAGCTTTCGACCTGGGGTCAAAGTTCAGTTCAGCTGGATAAAAATGTTGCTGTTTGGTTGACAGTTGGGATTTGGTGAGGCCCTGGTACACTTGGGCCACTGAGAAGCTGCTTGTCAACAGGTGTATCACTGTAAAAGTCACAATTAATAGATAGGATCTGACAGAAGTTTTGTTTCATCTCAAGTGTACCACTAACTGTACAAAGCTTGCCTCACATTGTATTTCATTACAGCATACACTAGTATTAGGATGTCACCAACTGCAATATACTGCACTTTCAACGGAAAACATTCTAATATTTTGAGATTATTTTGCACACAAATAAGTCATATGAATACATCAATTTAAATGCAAAGAAAGACATACTTGTAATTATAGAAGCAAAATTTCTTTTCATTGTTCAATTATATAGGGGTTTACCAATGCCTTTCAACATTTGCACATAAACCTGAACATTAGATTTGACAATGGTAAAATCATTTTCAATTATGAGTAATTTTCCCCAAAATTATGCATTTCAACTCTGAGAAGTAATACCTGATCCCTAAAGAAACCCTGACACCTAATATCAGTATTGTAGTACAAGGAAGCCTCTCGTAACCATAACCTTACTGATGCCAACACCCGGGTGACATAATAAGCTCCCCATCTCTTTAAAAGGCTAGCTAAATTTCAGTTGTTTACAAAATACTGGATGATCTGTGAGTAAACATACCTTTTATTAACCAATCAGATGAGAGTATGACCAGCAGGATAATAGCATAATTCTGAAGACCTTGTATGTTTTAGTATCAAAATCAAGTTTTGACTTTTTGTTAAGTTACCAGCTTTCTCACCCAATTAAAAGGTCCATTACAAACACAAAAAATAGAAATACCCCTGGAGCCCCATAGTTGGACAAACTTCTGATGTACAGTGCAGTATAGAGTTAACTAGCCTGTTTCTTAAGACAGTCTGTACATGAGAAATGCAAAATAAATGTACAAATTGTCTTCTTATATCATAAATGTGAATGTTGAAACTTTGATTAAAATTGTGTAGTCAAGGCAACAGTAAAAGTCACAGAATGTAGCCTGTAGAGCAACAATTTTAAAACTTTAAAAATTTCAATTTAAAGTAACAGTCATTTATAGTACATGCAAGTTTTTAACCTCAGCAGATTGAAACAAGAATTTGTGCAAGAGGTGATGATTCTGAACACTTGTGATAAGTATCATAACAATTAGAAAAGAAATGCAGTGTGTATAGTGTTAATATAAAACTTTAAAAAATTCTGTAAATTTTTATCTATAGCAATTATGGTGTAGCTTTTTAGACGGCAGGTTGAAATGTCTTGCATAGGAGGTGATGTTAGTGAATATGTGTGTAAAGGCTTGTGACAATCCGAAAAAGAATACAGCTCATAGGATGGTGACATGAAAAATTTGATTTGTATTTTTATAGTAACAGTGACCTAGTTTTTAACCAAAGGCGGTTGGAAAACAAACTTGTACAAGAGGTGATTGACATTTGTGAACATGTGTGTGAAGTTCATGACAATAGGATGAGGAATGCAGCTGGAAGAGCAGTGACATTGTTTTGGACACATATAAAATATGTATGTACAGATTGGTAGCATAACAAAGACTGTCTAAGGAGAAGGGCACTGGATAAAATGGTGCAACGAGGCCAGGGTCTGAAGTTGTGGTGTTCTTAGTTAACTAGATAATACAAACTGGATAAAGTGGTGCAATGAGGCCGGGGTCTGAAGTTGTGGTGTTCTTAGTTCACTAGATAATACAAACTGGATAAAGTGGTGCAATGAGGCCGGGGTCTGAAGTTGTGGTGTTCTTAGTTCACTAGATAATACAAACTGGATAAAGTGGTGCAATGAGGCCGGGGTCTGAAGTTGTGGTTTCTTAGTTAACTAGATAATACAAACTGGATAAAGTGGTGCAATGAGGCCGGGGTCTGAAGTTGTGGTGTTCTTAGTTCACTAGATAATACAAACCATTGTCTTGGTGACTTGTGGCATAGTAAAGATTGTCCGGGGACACAGCAACATGACATAGTGGTGCTCCAAGGCGGGGTCTGAAGTTACGGTACTCTGAGTTGTACTGCCATTTGACTAAAACACACTCATGTCCACCACTGAGGAGGTAAGCACCTAGACCAAGGAACAATTCAGAACTGGTTGTAGTATTCATGTTGTTATATTTGTAAACAATATGTCTAGTCAGTAATCAATAGTTTATACCATCACAGTGATTCATCGGAAAATTTTGATATTGAAACAAAAAGATAAGAGAGTTAAGTAAAAACATAATTTTAAGACAACAAATTGAGAGGAAAGATACAATGTAATGAGATTGACATGTCTGTGTTTATAATAAAATTGAAATATATCTCCCATTTCACATTTTGTTGTTTTGTCAATTTTGTCTTACCTTCTGTTGTGAATGCAAGATCCAGTACAGGAAGGGCATGCCAGTGGAGAGTTGTCTTGACTACATGGCTAGGGTCACCAAGGAAATTCCACCTATTAACAACATATTAAGGATATGCAAAACACAATATCTCTCAGGTTTCCAAGGAAATTTAACCTAAAAACAAGGTATCAAAAATACACAAACACAATATCACTTTGGTCTCCAAGGAAACTCTTCTTAAAACAACAACACAATACACAAAACAATATCACTTTGGTCTCCAAGGAAACTTCACCTTAAAACAACATCTTAACACACAAAACACAATATCACTTTGGTCTCCAAGGAAACTCCACCTTATCACACTGTAAGAACTTTACTTCTTTATAGTGAATAAATACTTATGAAACCATGGATTTCTGCAAGGTGCTCTTCTGATTACTGGAGACTTCTCAACATGGTTTTATGTTAAAGATTTTGTCATTATACCCCTTTCTGTTGAGAAATAGCAGTGGTAACAAAATTTTTAATATGGTGGCCATAGCAGCCATCTTGAATGTGGCAAATATCTACATCACACAACATATTAGAGGAAGTCCTGTTTTGGACCTTTATTTATGGAAAGGTAGCAGAAACAAGATTTTCTAGATAGGTTCCACCCTGAATGCAACAAATTCCTCTTTTCAGAACCATTTGTGAACTACAGCAACTCGTTAGTGGCAGTCATGTCTAAACACAATATTCCTTCAGGCAGCTATTAAATATTCAGGTTGGTGACAATCTAAATTGTGGAATTGGCTGTTAATTGGATGCAAAAACATCAATAAATCAAATAAACCCAGCCAATAATCAGTTAGGACCATCTATGGCCCATAGACAACACATTCGTGGAAATTCTGTCTTCACCTCCAATTCAGAAGCAGTAGCAAGATTTCAAGATGGCGTCCATCTTAATCGTGGGATGAGCCTAAATTCATTCAGGACCATTTTTGGCCCACAGACAACACATTTGTGGAAATTCTATTTCAATATGGTATTTTAATCAGGAGAGGTATCAATAGGTTTTTCAAAATGACGGGCATAAATTTTTAATATGACACAGCTTCAAATTTCTTAAAGAACCAGCTAGGGACAAAACACTAATCACTAGTGGAGATTGTGTTTCTGTTTCATCATCTACTTAAGAGAGGCAGCGATAAGAAGATTTTGTTTAAAACTGGCAGACACTGGTTGCTGGACATGAACAAGATATTTGATACACCACATACCATAGGATTATCTTGCCACTCTTAGCTCCTGTGGCAATACAGTAGTCCACAGGATGACAGGCCACACACGTAAGTTCAGGATAGGGAAACCTGGAAACCAGACACCAAATGAAGTGTTAATATACCTATTTATTAGGACCGGCTTACAGCAGGACTGTTTACTCGTTGTTGAGCTGCGATAGTCCAAATGATTGATTGACACTCAATGAGTAAGTTCCAAGTTATCTATGTAATGATTTTCTATACATTGAGCGAGAGTGTGATAAACTTGTCTGTGAGTGTGTTAAACTTGTCTGTGAGTGTGTGTTAAACTTGTCTGTGAGTGTGTGTGTTAAACTTGTCTGTGAGTGTGTGTTAAACTTGTCTGTGAGTGTGTTAAACATGTCTGTGAGTGTGTGTGTTAAACTTGTCTGTGAGTGTGTGTGTTAAACTTGTCTGTGAGTGTGTGTGTTAAACTTGTCTGTGAGTATGTGTTAAACTTGTCTGTGAGTGTGTGCTAAACTTGTCTGTGAGTATGTGTTAAACTTGTCTGTGAGTGTGTGTTAAACTTGTCTGTGAGAGTGTGTTAAACTTGTCTGTGAGTATGTGTTAAACTTGTCTGTGAGTGTGTGTGTTAAACCTGTCTGCAAGTGTGTGTTAAACTTGTCTGTGAGCGTGTGTGTTAAACTTGTCTGTGAGTGTGTGTGTTAAACTTGTCTGTGAGTGTGTTAAACTTGTCTGGGAGTGTGTTAAACTTGTCTGTGAGTGTGTGTGTTAAACCTGTCTGCGAGTGTGTGATAAACATGTCTGTGAGTGTGTGTGTTAAACTTGTCTGGGAGAGAGTGTTAAACTTGTCTGGGAGAGTGTGTTAAACTTGTCTGGGAGAGTGTGTCAAACTTGTCTGTGAGTGTGTGTGTTAAACTTGTCTGTGAGTGTGTGATGTACATGTCTGTGAGTGTGTGTGATGAACATGTCTGTGAGTGTGTGTTACACATGTCTGTGAGTGTGTGTTAAACTTGTCTGTGAGTGTGTGATGTACATGTCTGTGAGTGTGTGATAAACATGTTTGTGAGTGTGTGATTTACATGTCTGTGAGTGTGTTAAACTTGTCTGTGAGTGTGTGTGTTAAACTTGTCTGTGAGTGTGTGATGAAGATGTCTGTGAGTGTGTGATGAACATGTCTGTGAGTGTGTGATAAACATGTCTGTGAGTGTGTGTGTTAAACTTGTCTGGGAGAGAGTGTTAAACTTGTCTGGGAGAGTGTGTTAAACTTGTCTGGGAGAGTGTGTCAAACTTGTCTGTGAGTGTGTGTGATAAACATGTCTGTGAGTGTGTGTGTTAAACTTGTCTGTGAGTGTGTGATGTACATGTCTGTGAGTGTGTGTGATGAACATGTCTGTGAGTGTGTGTTACACATGTCTGTGAGTGTGTGATAAACATGTCTGTAAGTGTGTGATAAACTTGTCTGTAAGTGTGTGATAAACATGTCTGTGAGTATGTGATAAACATGTCTGTGAGTATGTGATAAACATGTCTGTGAGTGTGTGTTACACATGTCTGTGAGTGTGTGATAAACATGTCTGTGAGTGTGTGTTACACATGTCTGTGAGTGTGTGATAAACATGTCTGTAAGTGTGTGATAAACATGTCTGTGAGTGTGTGATAAACATGTCTGTGAGTGTGTGATGAACATGTCTGTGAATGTGTGATGAACATGTCTGTGTATGTGATAAACATGTCTGTGAGTGTGATGAAGATGTCTGTGAGTATGTGATAAACATGTCTGTGAGTATGTGATAAACATGTCTGTGAGTGTGTGTTACACATGTCTGTGAGTGTGTGATAAACATGTCTGTAAGTGTGTGATAAACATGTCTGTAAGTGTGTGATAAACATGTCTGTGAGTATGTGATAAACATGTCTGTGAGTGTGTGATGAAGATGTCTGTGAGTATGTGATGAACATGTCTGTGAGTATGTGATAAACTTGTCTGTGAGTAATGTTCCTATTTAAATTTAGATTTACCTACTTTTTAGTTTTTGATGATTTTGATGTTTTTAATTTGATGTACAGGGTACTGCCATTAACTGCTGCGACAAATTTCCCCTGAAAGTAAATTTTATGAAGCAGTAAGTTATCACAGCTACGGTTAAATCATTAAACAAGAGAACTATATCATATACATAAACAATCTCAAATTTTAAAAGATGATTGGAAATTCTTCCTTTTACATAAGACAGCAGAAATAATAATACAAGTTAATTTGGGTATAAACAAAGGCTGCCAGCAAATATAGACAAAAAACCTACCTCATTACAGACAGCTACCTTATTACTGACAGCTGATATAGACAAAACACCTACCTTATCACTGACAGCTACCTTATCACTGACAGCTAATATAGACAAAACACCTACCTAATCACTGACAGTTAATATAGACAAAACACCTACCTTATCACTGACAGCTACCTTATCACTGACAGCTAATATAGACAAAACACCTACCTAATCACTGACAGTTAATATAGACAAAACACCTACCTTATCACTGACAGCTACCTTATCACTGACAGCTAATATAGACAAAACACCTACCTAATCACTGACAGTTAATATAGACAAAACACCTACCTTATCACTGACAGCTACCTCATCACTGACAGCTAATATAGACAAAACACCTACCTTATTACTGACAGCTAATATAGACAAAACACCTACCTTATTACTGACAGCTAATATAGACAAAACACCTACCTTATTACTGACAGTTAATATAGACAAAACACCTACCTCATTACTGACAGCTACCTTATCACTGACAGCTAATATAGACAAAACACCTACCTCATTACTGACAGCTACCTTATCACTGACAGCTAATATAGACAAAACACCTACCTAATCACTGACAGTTAATATAGACAAAACACCTACCTCATTACTGACAGCTACCTTATCACTGACATCTTATACAGACAAAACACCTACCTAATCACTGACAGCTAATATAGACAAAACACCTACCTCATCACTGACAGCTAATATAGACAAAACACCTACCTTATCACTGACAGCTAATATAGACAAAACACCTACCTCATTACTGACAGCTAATATAGACAAAACACCTACCTCATTACTGACAGCTAATATAGACAAAACACCTACCTCATTACTGACAGTTAATATAGACAAAACACCTACCTCATTACTGACAGCTACCTCATCACTGACAGCTAATATAGACAAAACACCTACCTCATTACTGACAGCTAATATAGACAAAACACCTACCTAATCACTGACAGTTAATATAGACAAAACACCTACCTAATCACTGACAGTTAATATAGACAAAACACCTACCTCATTACTGACAGCTAATATAGACAAAACACCTACCTCATTACTGACAGCTAATATAGACAAAACACCTACCTCATTACTGACAGCTACCTTGTCACTGACAGCTAATATAGACAAAACACCTACCTAATCACTGACAGCTAATATAGACAAAACACCTACCTCATTACTGACAGCTACCTAATCACTGACAGCTAATATAGACAAAACACCTACCTCATCACTGACAGCTAATATAGACAAAACACCTACCTCATTACTGACAGTTAATATAGACAAAACACCTACCTCATTATTGACAGCTAATATAGACAAAACACCTACCTCATTACTGACAGCTACCTTATCACTGACAGTTAATATAGACAAAACACCTACCTCATTACTGACAGCTAATATAGACAAAACACCTACCTCATTACTGACAGCTACCTTATCACTGACAGCTAATATAGACAAAACACCTACCTCATCACTGACAGCTAAATATAGACAAAACACCTACCTCATTACTGACAGCTAATATAGACAAAACACCTACCTCATTACTGACAGCTACCTTATCACTGACAGCTAATATAGACAAAACACCTACCTCATTACTGACAGCTAATATAGACAAAACACCTACCTCATTACTGACAGCTACCTAATCACTGACAGCTAATATAGACAAAACACCTACCTCATTACTGACAGCTACCTCATCACTGACAGCTAATATAGACAAAACACCTACCTCATTACTGACAGCTACCTTATCACTGACAGCTAATATAGACAAAACACCTACCTCATCACTGACAGCTAATATAGACAAAACACCTACCTAATCACTGACAGCTACCTTATCACTGACAGCTAATATAGACAAAACACCTACCTTATTACTGACAGCTAATATAGACAAAACACCTACCTCATTACTGACAGCTACCTTATCACTGACAGCTAATATAGACAAAACACCTACCATATCACTGACAGCTAATATAGACAAAACACCTACCTCATTACTGACAGCTACCTTATCACTGACAGCTAATATAGACAAAACACCTACCTCATTACTGACAGCTACCTTATCACTGACAGCTAATATAGACAAAACACCTACCTCATCACTGACAGCTAATATAGACAAAACACCTACCTTATCACTGACAGCTACCTCCTCACTGACAGCTAATATAGACAAAACACCTACCTCATTACTGACAGCTAATATAGACAAAACACCTACCTTATCACTGACAGCTACCTCCTCACTGACAGCTAAATATAGACAAAACACCTACCTCATCACTGACAGCTAATATAGACAAAACACCTACCTTATCACTGACAGCTAATATAGACCAAACACCTACCTCATTACTGACAGCTAATATAGTCAAAACACCTACCTTGATTATCTGACCTACCTCATCACTGACAGCTAATATAGACAAAACACCTACCTCAATCACTGACAGCTAATATAGACAAAACACCTACCTCATCTGACAGTTAATATAGACAAAACACCTACCTCATTACTGACAGCTACCTTATCACTGACAGCTAATATAGACAAAACACCTACCTCATCACTGACAGCTAATATAGACAAAACACCTACCTCATCACTGACAGCTAATATAGACAAAACACCTACCTCATTATTGACAGCTAATATAGACAAAACACCTACCTCATTACTGACAGCTACTATAGACAAAACACCTACCTCATTGACACTGACAGCTAATAATATAGACAAAACACCTACCTCATTACTGACAGCTACCTTATCACTGACAGCTAATATAGACAAAACACCTACCTCATTACTGACAGCTAATATAGACAAAACACCTACCTCATTACTGACAGCTAATATAGACAAAACACCTACCTCATTACTGACAGCTAATATAGACAAAACACCTACCTCATTACTGACAGCTAATATAGACAAAACACCTACCTCATTACTGAAAGTTAATATAGACAAAACACCTACCTCATTACTGACAGCTAAATATAGACAAAACACCTACCTCATTACTGACAGCTAATATAGACAAAACACCTACCTCATTACTGACAGCTACCTTATCACTGACAGCTTATACAGACAAAACACCTACCTCATCACTGACAGCTAATATAGACAAAACACCTACCTCTTTTCCGAAATGTTAATTTAGTTAATACTTGTTCCTCATTTCTGACAGCTAATATAGACAAAACAGCTACCTTATCACTGACAGCTAATATAGACAAAACACCTACCATATCACTGACAGTTAATGTAGACAAAACACCTACCTCATTACTGACAGCTACCTTATCACTGACATCTTATACAGACAAAACACCTACCTCATCACTGACAGCTAATATAGACAAAACACCTACCTTATCACTGACAGCTACCTTATCACTGACAGCTAATATAGACAAAACACCTACCTTATCACTGACAGCTACCTCCTCACTGACAGCTAATATAGACAAAACACCTACCTCATTACTGACAGCTACCTTATCACTGACAGCTAATATAGACAAAACACCTACCTCATCACTGACAGCTAATATAGACAAAACACCTACCTCATCACTGACAGCTAAATATAGACAAAACACCTACCTTATCACTGACAGCTAATATAGACAAAACACCTACCTCATTACTGACAGCTAATATAGACAAAACACCTACCTAATCACTGACAGCTAATATAGACAAAACACCTACCTCATCACTGACAGCTACCTCATCACTGACAGCTAATATAGACAAAACACCTACCTCATTACTGACAGCTAATATAGACAAAACACCTACCTAATCACTGACAGCTAATATAGACAAAACACCTACCTCATTACTGACAGCTACCTTGTCACTGACAGCTAATATAGACAAAACACCTACCTCATTACTGACAGCTAATATAGACAAAACACCTACCTCATTACTGACAGCTAATATAGACAAAACACCTACCTCATTACTGACAGCTAATATAGACAAAACACCTACCTCATTACTGACAGCTACCTTATCACTGACAGCTAATATAGACAAAACACCTACCTCATTACTGACAGCTAATATAGACAAAACACCTACCTCATTACTGACAGCTACCTAATCACTGACAGCTAATATAGACAAAACACCTACCTCATTACTGACAGCTACCTTGTCACTGACAGCTAATATAGACAAAACACCTACCTCATTACTGACAGCTAATATAGACAAAACACCTACCTCATTACTGACAGCTAATATAGACAAAACACCTACCTCATTACTGACAGCTAATATAGACAAAACACCTACCTCATTACTGACAGCTACCTTGTCACTGACAGCTAATATAGACAAAACACCTACCTTATTACTGACAGCTAATATAGGCAAAACACCTACCTTATCACTGACAGCTATCTCCTCACTGACAGCTAATATAGACAAAACACCTACCTCATTACTGACAGCTAATATAGACAAAACACCTACCTCATTACTGACAGCTACCTTGTCACTGACAGCTAATATGGACAAAACACCTACCTCATTACTGACAGCTAATATAGACAAAACACCTACCTCATTACTGACAGCTAATATAGACAAAACACCTACCTCATTACTGACAGCTAATATAGACAAAACACCTACCTCATTACTGACAGCTAATATAGACAAAACACCTACCTCATTACTGACAGCTACCTTGTCACTGACAGCTAATATAGACAAAACACCTACCTCATTACTGACAGCTACCTAATCACTGACAGCTAATATAGACAAAACACCTACCTCATTACTGACAGCTAATATAGACAAAACACCTACCTCATTACTGACAGCTACCTTGTTACTGACAGCTAATATAGACAAGCTTAAACATCTGCTTACTGGCTATGTTCACTATTGAGCTCTTCCCTCCACCCCCTCTTGGATCAGATGATACTCAAAATATGTCTACGTGACTCATCTTACAGCAGATGGCCAAGCACTGAGGATCATTGAATACCTGAGATTTGATTGAATGACTCATTCTCACTTTACAGCCAATGGTTGAACACTGAGGATCAGGAGGATGCGTGGCTCTCCTTACAGTAGATGGCTGAGAACTGAGGATTGGACGATATCTGAAATATATGTCTACATGACTCACCTTACATCCAATGGCTGAGCACCGGGGGTCAGAGGATATCCGAGGTATGTCTGTTACAGATGTGACAGATTCATCCTTAGTTGATGTCAACAAGTTAGAATGGACTAAATCATCTGTAAGAGCAAACGAGACAAAAAATATTTACAGAATACTCATAGATGGTATCAATGATAATCTCCGATCGCACTTAGTACAGTCATTGGATTATCAATGATGTCACAACTGCAGTATCCATTGTGTCACAATTGTAACTATGTGAAACCTCTGAAGATACTTATGTTTTGCTTATCTCTGTATTTCTTCTATATCTACTGGACACTATGATTTTAACATAATTCAAATAAACAGATATATTATTCAATGTATTTGACAAGAAGCTAATTTTACATATTTTGACATTTGACAGTTAAAGAATTTTCACAGAAAATCAGGAAGTATTTTGTTTGAATCTGTTAGACTGTCACCCTGACAGAAATGTATCTTGATAGGAAAACTTGTTCATTCTTTAGACATTGCTGAAACACTTTGATCTTCCTGACAGAAATGAATTGTGTTTACATGATTTTCCTCTTTTCTGCAGGACTTGTAAATGGTCCTGGTGTCCAGGTCGTATCCAGATCCCATGTAGAGGACCCTGTAATCTTATCCTCTGTAAAACAGACAACAAACACTGGTCATATCAGGTAATGATCATCTCAACATTTTATATTTAAACATTTCAACAACATTTCATCAGTAATATGTACAAAATAGTAATAGAATTCTCATTTTCTTAATAAGAAATGCTGTTTTATAAGTTGAACACTTTATATATACTTTACTGCAGGAGGTTATAGCAACTTCATTTATGAAAAGCTATTTCTTTATCTATTGTGTGTCCATTTGTATGAAAGTTGAGACAGAAAGTAGTTTATAGAAAAAAAGTTTTCCTTGATATTTTTTCCACATTCCAGGTGCATTATTTACCTGACAAAAGCTGTGTATACTCTATATACTCTGATAGAAAAGAACTAGTGTCTTCAGCATAACTTGGTACTTTCATATAAATAATGTTTATAAAGACAAACCAATAAACAGTATTATTGACTAAATGGTTTGTGCAGTCTTCAGAGACAAAGAAAACTTACTTTTAGCAATACACAATCAGCATAGTCCCAAAATATCACTGTTTGATCCAGAGAGCAGGATAATAACTGAAACAGTGTAAAGAAAATTCTGATGACAAGAATCAATCACAACTCCTGATATTCATAGCTGTATGAACAACACACTCATCAGCTAATGATGAAATTTCAGCTATAGATTTGTATAAGGATTTACAGTAATACTTGTAAATTATACCAGAAATAGTGCAGCATCAACAGTCAGTTCAGTGATTTTTGAGACTCTAATATCTTAACTCATGCTTTTTCTATCAGACTTTGGGAAGCCACCATTTCTATTTTATTACTGGACTCATTCAAGTTTTGGAACTGGTGCTCTGGACTCACCAGAGCTACGTGTTCTGGTACTTAACAATAATATACACTCTTATTATTGATGGCAAGCAAATATCAAAAGAATGAAGAACAAATGGATGTGTCAGTATTGGGTCTTCACGCAGAGTGATATAAAGAAAGTGACTTTGAAGTGTGAAGAAAAACAAGTAACTATCTATTGAAAATCAGTCCACTGATTACCTGAAGCTTGTTCTGGGAGTTGATCACCAGTCCTGTAGTTGTACTTGTGTGGCCTCTTAGATCGTGTACACATTCTCCACTTATGGTACTGTAAACCTTCACTAATGCCTCAGCACAGCAGAACAGGAATCTGGACATTGGAGCAAATTTTATATTAAAACATACAAGCAAGTCCCTACATGAGCATCAGACTAGTAAGCCAGAAGTCCTAGGTTCAAATTGTAGAGGAGACACTGAATTAAATATTGACATCTGTTACATTGGCGACCATGTAGGGACTCGGGAATAAAAGTAAGCATTGTCCCACAGACATTGCTGTAACACCTGTAAACTTGAAGGTGAGTTATTTCCTAGAGGGAGAATATGTAACCCTGGTAAATACTAGCTGCAATATACCACATAGCTTAGGAGAACTTCTACTAGTCATCAGACTAGTAAGCCAGGGGTCCAGAGTTCGAATCCTAGCAGAGGCATAGAAATAAATAATAACCTCTATTACATTATAAAGCATACAGATCTTCAACAGGTCCGTTACAATAGACCTATAATAGCTGTATCAACCTATGTCAAATAGCATTTTTATAAGGTATATATCCAGAATATCTCAGGCCTTTGTGGCTACATAGGATGATTGTACTAGACCTGAACGTAAGTAAATATGATATATATATATATATATATATAAATGCGACACCAGAACATTTGATTAACCCAAACCACATGCACCAGCTTGCATATTGTATGTAACTGGGTAATTATAATATGGTGTAGGTTGTGTTTACTTATATTGCACAACACCTCTTTAATATATAAACAAATGATAATTATGATAAGACTGGTACAAGTGCGTGTGGTCAAAACGAAACCAAAACGGTACGTGGCGTTGTTGTCTGATATATCAGTGTCAAATGATTGTGAATTATATCTTTAGAAAATATGTGTAGCTTACTTTGAGTCATGTGAAAACAGCGGCTTTGAATGGACCAGATTTGCGCCAGCACGCACAGAAGCAACAATATTCTTCTCGTCCACGTTTTCTGTAGACGCAGACATCTTGGAAAGTGACGTCATAACCAAAGGCAATGATAATTTCTGAATTTCTGGAAACCGGCGAAGAAATCCGGAAACAACCATGCTTTAGAATACTGAACTCGAGATCAGAGAACATGATATTTTGTGATATTTTGTTATCAGTATATTTTTACTATGCTATTTCTTTTTTTAAAAAGTATTGATGTTATCAGTTGTGAACTTATTATTTATTTTCTGTGTAATATCCTGCAGAGACGTATATATCGTGTTATATCTGTCTTGGTATCCTGTATATCAAAACACAATTCCTTTGTTGCCATGATAACGCAGTATACTAAAAACCATATGTCATCAATTCAAGACGTATTAACTTTTTAAGCTAATCTGAAATTATATATGTGAATAAATTAACCAGTCCTCTGGTTGTTTATGCCTTTGCAGCTCTGTCATATGAGGACAATGTTTTAGTTTGCTTGCATGTTTTAGATGATTACACGACCTTACAATAACCAGGGTTATATGATGATGTAGTCCGCTGATGATTGCACCACTGGCGGTTGTTTTTATAGTGCTATCACATTGAAAAGCTGCAACACGGACACGGTGTCATGGCATCCTACCATGTAGAATTATACTGACAACGGATTAACCAGGCCTGTTTGATCACACCTAATACTGAATTACACGGAAATGCGAAAAGAATCATTTCAGTGACTTTTGTATGTCACAAAGCTTTAAGACAGAACACTTAGCCATACCCAGTCTGACACTCTAAGCAGGGACGTATAACACTGTATTATACGTCCCTGCTCTAGGGCTTCTTGTCACATCTGGCACTTTGTCAACAAAATACTACGTGTGTATGTATTCAGTATGTATCTGATACATCTACAGGTTACCAACATATAGATTCATGTTTAGTAGGAAATATAAATAAATAACTATCCCAACCCCCAAACCCTTCCCCCTACCCACCCAACTTATCTACCATACTATCTCAACCACGACAGAACCTCACGACGTACACACAGATGTGCGATATTTAGATACCACAACTGTACTGTACTTATTCTATCTCGCAACAAGTTATTTACACTTCGCGTGACGAATCTTACCGTGCAGCGAGGAAACCCGAGTACCTAGGGAAACCCCACTTGGTCGAGTAGGTGACCCTTACCCATTCAACGTCCGTTCAGGAATCATTCAAAATTTAGCCTATTTCAAATCCCAAGTTTATCCAGACAATACCGTATTACTACACAGTTCATGCCTTGCTAGTGTTCGGTTTTATATTCACAATGATATCTCTTGAAGCAATTAATTTCTAGGTACGTTGTAGAGGTTGTAGTACCTTAACGGTAACACAGTTTAGGCAACGTCACCTCCACGGTTTGTAGATGGATATTTACTGATACAACATCCATCCTATGAAAATAGCGCGCAATATTGTCACGCTATCTTCCCCGCGCAACAATTATGACGTCACAAGATCGTTGGCGACCATTGCAAAAATGACGTCTTTCAAGAAGCGACGCGATGGCATAACTATTTTTTGCTTGTGTTTTACATTTTGTTTATTCATGCCATCTGCCGAATCCATCAATTTGATCAATGATTTCTATACCCAGAACGGTCAATTTGGAGCGTGTTCGGAGAGTATTACAGGAGAGAAAAGTGCCTTTTTGCGATCTCACGTCGGTGCCTACCAGTTTGGGAGTTTGATCGGATACCGCGCCAATGAGGACTGTGCAGTTGGATTTGACGCCGGCGAAGGTACTCTTGTATTGATACACGTATAAATTAAATTTTGAAGAGGTAATGAACTATCAAGAATAATTCGTGAACAATTTGACTGGTGCAAGAAGTGACCAATTTGAGGCCAATTGTACATGTGTATCATTACCTTATAGATCAGACAATACAAATGAGCATGTACATTTCTGCCTACTGGATTAATCTATACTATTAATCTTAAAATAACCTAGTTTCCATGCATTTATCAGTTATCTTATGTTATAATGGAATGCACAACGCAACACAGGAACAGTGATAAAATATATAGGCCTACATAAATATGCATGTAAGTACGGATAAGTCTAAAAATAACACACTTTTTGTTGAAGTCAATTTCCAACATTTTACACCTTGGAAATTTCTGTTTGGTTTCCCTTGAATATCTACAAGCTAAAAGTTTTTCTACCTCTGCAACATCTACAAAAGCAGTCAGAATTGTTCTTTTTATCGAGTCTCTGTTAAAAAAACCAAAGAACATATATGGAAGCGGGAGGTGGAATAAAACTTCAGTGACCGGTTTCATAGGTCTCGTATGAAAAGGAAACTCGTTTAAGACAATCTATTATCAAAAGGTGAAATTAAGTGCCCAGAGAACCTGATGCACTATAGAGTCTCCTAGTCAGTGTACATCAACTGTGCATGACATTGATTTCAATAAAACCTCTGTATGACATTCATATTGCTTATGGATGCCAAGCGAACACAGAATTCTATCTCATTACATAGCCTCTTTGAATTGTATACATTCATGCAATGACTTTATTACTAATACAATATTTGAATTTGCTATATTCTCACTCTGTCCCTTTTCTTTGTTGTCGTCACAATGCATATGGCGTCACGAAGTTATCACATCACACTGATGGAAACAAAGGGGACCTTCAGCCAATCAAATCTCCACTATGTCATACTACATGTACGTCACAACAGAAGTATATATAATGGGCATTATTATAGCTGAAAACAGACAGTTGTCTAATGAAGAGAAATCTCACGAGATGTAAAATCAAACCCAGGTCCCAAACTCGGGATGGATATTGACCTCATCTCAAGCTATCATTTGTTGGTCAGTATCATAAAGAGGCGATTGTTTAAACCAAACAGAGAAATGACACAAAGTTTCCGTAGAATGAGTAGATGTGTCCGTGGTTTCATTGTCCAGCCTTTGGACGAAAGATATCTTCATTGACGTCAACATAAACACAGTTATACGACATTGGATTTTCGAACTAGAACATCAAAATACAGCAGGGTATACTATTTAGTTTTATTCTTTTACAGAAACATTTCTTTACTTACATTTGACAAAAAGATTTTTTTCTATCTTTTGAATATGAGAAAGTTTAACTTCTCACTAGAAGAGATTATCATTCGCTTACATAATGCAAAGCGGGGTTTCCTTCCGGCTAATGTATCCCCCTTCTCCCAAATCCAAAACGCCATATTAAACAACTGCTACAAATGTTGCTCCTTTTGTTCCAAGGCAAACAAGTTTTGGTCCAGTTTTTGCGATTCAGCCTCCAGGAACCGACTAACTCCGTATGTGATGACTATGTGATGATCGACGAGCTAGGGCGGACTGATAACGCTACGTACTGTGGGAGTCAAGGTAGGGTGGTTGGAAAAACACCTGTATTATTTCGCAAAGAGAGGCAGGCGATATATGGTTTATCATTGTCATTTTGTTACTTGTTGACTGTATTAGAGTGTTATTGATCAGCTGATTTAGTATTGACCCAGTCTGTAAGTCATCGGTCGATCATATTAGGCTACCTTGGGGACCAGTATTGTACAAAACCGACTAGAAAAAATCTACTTGAGAAAGCTATAACAATGATGAGAAGTAAATAGTTAAATCGCCTTCGTTTGAACTTTGAATATTAAGTAATAAAAACACACCTTTCCAAATGTCAGGAACCCGTTCTTGGAAAGTACCGAGGACAGAAACATAGGGAGGATTGAATTCCCTATTCAAGGTATCAATTTTTGAACATTAGACATAACCATAAAAATCAAATGTGCCCCTCATTTAGCTGGCAATTTCGTTTTCATATAAAGCTTTATTTGCCAGATATCATCAGAATAAATAAGAAAGACATTTACAATTTACATTTCAATATGTCGATAGTGGGTTGTCTTTTAACACCAACAAATGTCATGACCATGTCGATTGTATACCAAGACAATCAGGTTATGACCCATTGTTCAACACTCTCGCTCATCTATGAGCCGAATTGACTACAGTTTATATTGTTCTCATTTGGTGTATTTCTTGTCTATAATCTGTTTACCATCTCGTCACACAATTTTCGACCTTAGTGTACATAGGATTATAATACAGCAGAAAACGTTGGTCGATTCCGTCCCACCTGTACGCTCCATACTGGTCATTTGTCTGAAGAAGGTGACCATGTAGTGATCGGAACGTCACACTCTAATTTTCTACTGGTTGTGTTATAAGATGAAGGAGACTTTGTAGTTATCGGAACGACACACTAATTTTCTAGTGGTTGTGTTATAAGATGAAGGTGACCTTGTAGTTATCGGAACGTCACACTCTAATTTTCTGCTGGTTGTGTTTTAAGATTAAGGTGACCGTGTAGTCGCCATGATTTTACGTAAGAATTTATAGCCCCGACCAACACTGCGAGATGATGGCGGTGTTGGATAACATCATCGCTTTTGCCACTGTTACGGTTTATTTTATTTTTTTTTTTTTTTGAAAACTATAACTATAAGTAGTGAGATGTTAAACGATGGTCGCAGGACAGACAATACTGGAAGTGCGACACCGCACGAAGAGGATTAATATGAAGGTTCGCTATAAGTTGACATATTATAAACAGTGATGATTATACGTAGTATACTGAATGTACCATGAATACAGATGATACGACGGAGCACGACAGCTTTACAAATATATAAATAGGTGTTAAAAATATTTAGATACATGTACATTTGTATGTATTTCAGTTTTCTAGATATGTTTCCTGTATCTCCATTAGCATGTTTCTACTTGACAGTCATATCTCCTTACGTATCTGATGCGGAAAACATCACCATAATCTTCTACAGTGACTCAACCACTGAGCTAAGCGGATTCAAGATCCTGTTGACGTCATTCCGAACGGCTGCAGGTGCTTGCCAACCAGGGGAATTCAAATGTGACGTCACTAGGTACTTTAACATCGAAGAATCAAAAAGGCATACACAACCATTTATCATGCAGTCTATAGGTTTAATGGATGCTCTTTTGGTTTATTTTTTACGTTGATAAAACATATTTTGTCCCGGGGACTTTTTGGTCGTTAGTTTTGTTTCCCACTCACATTAATATCAGAACAGTGTTTACCCTTAGGTGTACCCAAATAGTATACGTTTCTGATTCATTTTATTTCGAGATATTTTGAAATTTTCACAAACTGTCATTTTCCAATGCTGTACGAATATTGCCACCCAGTGTCAAGTGTTAACAAAATCTGCGATACCGTGAAGGATATATTTTATGAATACTTTCTAAAGATGATCGCTTTCCCTTTCTTGTCGGGGGAAACTGACCTTGTTGTTGTTTGTTTTAATGACTGAGACACAACACCTTCATTTTGTAGGTGTATCGACAATTCATTAAAGTGTGACGGAGTGACCCACTGTGTCGACGGTACTGACGAGGAAAACCAACAAGTGTGTTCAACCGAGATCATTTAATACCTGTAACAGATCATTTAATACGTGTACCCGATCATTTAATATGTGTACCCGGTCATTTAATACATGTAACATATCATTTAATATGTGTACCAGGTCATTTAATACATGTAACAGATCATTTAATACATGTAACAGATCATTTAATATGTGTACCCGATCATTTAATACGTGTACCCGATCATTTAATACCTGTAACGTATCATTTAATATGTGTACCCGATCATTTGATATGTGTACCCGGTCATTTAATATGTGTACCCGATCATTTAATACGTGTAACATATAATTTGATATGTGTACCCGATCATTTAATATGTGTACCCGGTCATTTAATATGTGTAACATATAATTTAATACATGTAGCAGATCATTTATACGTGTACCCGGTCATTTAATACATGTAACATATCATTTAATATGTGTACCAGGTCATTTAATTTGTGTACCCGGTCATTTAATACCTGTAACGTATCATTTAATATGTGTACCCGATCATTTGATATGTGTACCCGGTCATTTAATATGTGTACCCGGTCATTTAATACATGTAACATATCATTTAATATGTGTACCCGATCATTTAATACATGTAACATATCATTTAATACATGTAGCAGATCATTAATACGTGTACCCGATCATTTAATACCTGTAACATATAATTTAATATGTGTACCCGGTCATTTAATACATGTAACATATCATTTAATATGTGTACCAGGTCATTTAATACATGTAACATATCATTTAATACATGTAGCAGATCATTAATACGTGTACCCGATCATTTGATACCTGTAACATATAATTTAATATGTGTACCCGGTCATTTAATACATGTAACATATCATTTAATATGTGTACCAGGTCATTTAATACATGTAACATATCATTTAATATGTGTACCAGGTCATTTAATATGTGTACCCGGTCATTTAATATGTGTACCCGGTCATTTAATACATGTAACATATAATTTAATATGTGTACCCGGTCATTTAATACCTGTAACATATCATTTAATATGTGTACCCGATCATTTAATACCTGTAACATAAAATTTAATATGTGTACCCGGTCATTTAATATGTGTACCCGGTCATTTAATATGTGTACCCGGTCATTTAATATGTGTACCAGGTCATTTAATATGTGTACCCGGTCATTTAATACATGTAACATATAATTTAATATGTGTACCCGGTCATTTAATACATGTAACATATCATTTAATATGTGTACCAGGTCATTTAATACATGTAACAGATCGTTTAATACATGTAACATATCATTTAATACGTGTACCCGATCATTTAATATGTGTACCCGATCATTTAATACATGTAACAGATCGTTTAATACGTGTAACAGATCATTTAATACATGTAACATATCATTTAATATGTGTACCCGATCATTTAATATGTGTACCCGGTCATTTAATACATGTAACATAAAATTTAATATGTGTACCCGATCATTTAATATGTGTAGCCGATCATTTAATATGTGTACCCGGTCATTTAATACATGTAACATATCATTTAATACATGTAGCAGATCATTAATACGTGTACCCGATCATTTAATACATGTAACATATGATTTAATATGTGTACCCGGTCATTTAATACATGTAACATATCATTTAATATGTGTACCAGGTCATCTAATATGTGTACCTGGTCATTTAATACATGTAACATATAATTTAATATGTGTACCCGGTCATTTAATACATGTAACATATCATTTAATATGTGTACCAGGTCATTTAATACATGTAACAGATCATTTAATACATGTAGCAGATCATTTAATATGTGTACCCGATCATTTAATACATGTAACATATAATTTAATATGTGTACCCGGTCATTTAATACATGTAACATATCATTTAATATGTGTACCAGGTCATTTAATACATGTAACAGATCATTTAATACGTGTAACCGATCATTTAATATGTGTACCAGGTCATTTAATACATGTAACAGATCATTTAATACATGTAGCAGATCATTTAATACGTGTACCCTATCATTTAATATGTGTAACATATAATTTAATATGTGTACCCGATCATTTAATATGTGTAGCCGATCATTTAATATGTGTACCCGATCAATTATTACGTGTACCCGGTCATTTAATACCTGTAACATATCATTTAATATGTGTACCCGATCATTTGATATGTGTACCCGGTCATTTAATATGTGTACCCGGTCATTTAATACATGTAACATATCATTTAATATGTGTACCCGATCATTTAATACATGTAACATATCATTTAATACATGTAGCAGATCATTAATACGTGTACCCGATCATTTAATACCTGTAACATATAATTTAATATGTGTACCCGGTCATTTAATACATGTAACATATCATTTAATATGTGTACCAGGTCATTTAATACATGTAACATATCATTTAATACATGTAGCAGATCATTAATACGTGTACCCGATCATTTGATACCTGTAACATATAATTTAATATGTGTACCCGGTCATTTAATACATGTAACATATCATTTAATATGTGTACCAGGTCATTTAATACATGTAACATATCATTTAATATGTGTACCAGGTCATTTAATATGTGTACCCGGTCATTTAATATGTGTACCCGGTCATTTAATACATGTAACATATAATTTAATATGTGTACCCGGTCATTTAATACCTGTAACATATCATTTAATATGTGTACCCGATCATTTAATACCTGTAACATAAAATTTAATATGTGTACCCGGTCATTTAATATGTGTACCCGGTCATTTAATATGTGTACCCGGTCATTTAATATGTGTACCAGGTCATTTAATATGTGTACCCGGTCATTTAATACATGTAACATATAATTTAATATGTGTACCCGGTCATTTAATACATGTAACATATCATTTAATATGTGTACCAGGTCATTTAATACATGTAACAGATCGTTTAATACATGTAACATATCATTTAATACGTGTACCCGATCATTTAATATGTGTACCCGATCATTTAATACATGTAACAGATCGTTTAATACGTGTAACAGATCATTTAATACATGTAACATATCATTTAATATGTGTACCCGATCATTTAATATGTGTACCCGGTCATTTAATACATGTAACATAAAATTTAATATGTGTACCCGATCATTTAATATGTGTAGCCGATCATTTAATATGTGTACCCGGTCATTTAATACATGTAACATATCATTTAATACATGTAGCAGATCATTAATACGTGTACCCGATCATTTAATACATGTAACATATGATTTAATATGTGTACCCGGTCATTTAATACATGTAACATATCATTTAATATGTGTACCAGGTCATCTAATATGTGTACCTGGTCATTTAATACATGTAACATATAATTTAATATGTGTACCCGGTCATTTAATACATGTAACATATCATTTAATATGTGTACCAGGTCATTTAATACATGTAACAGATCATTTAATACATGTAGCAGATCATTTAATATGTGTACCCGATCATTTAATACATGTAACATATAATTTAATATGTGTACCCGGTCATTTAATACATGTAACATATCATTTAATATGTGTACCAGGTCATTTAATACATGTAACAGATCATTTAATACGTGTAACCGATCATTTAATATGTGTACCAGGTCATTTAATACATGTAACAGATCATTTAATACATGTAGCAGATCATTTAATACGTGTACCCTATCATTTAATATGTGTAACATATAATTTAATATGTGTACCCGATCATTTAATATGTGTAGCCGATCATTTAATATGTGTACCCGATCAATTATTACGTGTACCCGGTCATTTAATACCTGTAACATATCATTTAATACATGTAGCAGATCATTTAATACGTGTACCCTATCATTTAATATGTGTACCCGATCATTTAATATGTGTACCCGGTCATTTAATACATGTAACATATCATTTAATACATGTAGCAGATCATTTAATACGTGTACCCTATCATTTAATATGTGTACCCGATCATTTAATATGTGTACCCGATCATTTAATATGTGTACCCGGTCATTTAATACATGTAACATATCATTTAATACATGTAACATATCATTTAATATGTGTACCCGGTCATTTAATACATGTAGCAGATCATTTAATATGTGTACCCGGTCATTTAATACATGTAACATATAATTTAATATGTGTACCCGGTCATTTAATACATGTAACATATCATTTAATATGTGTAGCAGATCATTTAATATGTGTACCAGGTCATTTAATATGTGTACCCGGTCATTTAATATGTGTACCCGGTCATTTAATACATGTAACATATAATTTAATATGTGTACCCGGTCATTTAATACCTGTAACATATCATTTAATATGTGTACCCGATCATTTAATACCTGTAACATAAAATTTAATATGTGTACCCGGTCATTTAATATGTGTACCCGGTCATTTAATATGTGTACCCGGTCATTTAATATGTGTACCAGGTCATTTAATATGTGTACCCGGTCATTTAATACATGTAACATATAATTTAATATGTGTACCCGGTCATTTAATACATGTAACATATCATTTAATATGTGTACCAGGTCATTTAATACATGTAACAGATCGTTTAATACATGTAACATATCATTTAATACGTGTACCCGATCATTTAATATGTGTACCCGATCATTTAATACATGTAACAGATCGTTTAATACGTGTAACAGATCATTTAATACATGTAACATATCATTTAATATGTGTACCCGATCATTTAATATGTGTACCCGGTCATTTAATACATGTAACATAAAATTTAATATGTGTACCCGATCATTTAATATGTGTAGCCGATCATTTAATATGTGTACCCGGTCATTTAATACATGTAACATATCATTTAATACATGTAGCAGATCATTAATACGTGTACCCGATCATTTAATACATGTAACATATGATTTAATATGTGTACCCGGTCATTTAATACATGTAACATATCATTTAATATGTGTACCAGGTCATCTAATATGTGTACCTGGTCATTTAATACATGTAACATATAATTTAATATGTGTACCCGGTCATTTAATACATGTAACATATCATTTAATATGTGTACCAGGTCATTTAATACATGTAACAGATCATTTAATACATGTAGCAGATCATTTACTACGTGTACCCTCTCATTTTATATGTGTTCAGGATCATCTAATATGTGTACCCGGTCATTTAATACATGTAACATATCATTTAATATGTGTACCAGGTCATTTAATACATGTAACAGATCATTTAATACGTGTAACCGATCATTTAATATGTGTACCCGGTCATTTAATATGTGTAACATATAATTTAATACATGTAGCAGATCATTTAATACGTGTACCCTATCATTTAATATGTGTAACATATAATTTAATATGTGTACCCGATCATTTAATATGTGTAGCCGATCATTTAATATGTGTACCCGATCAATTATTACGTGTACCCGGTCATTTAATACCTGTAACATATCATTTAATACATGTAGCAGATCATTTAATACGTGTACCCTATCATTTAATATGTGTACCCGATCATTTAATATGTGTACCCGGTCATTTAATACATGTAACATATCATTTAATACATGTAGCAGATCATTTAATACGTGTACCCTATCATTTAATATGTGTACCCGATCATTTAATATGTGTACCCGATCATTTAATATGTGTACCCGGTCATTTAATACATGTAACATATCATTTAATACATGTAACATATCATTTAATATGTGTACCCGGTCATTTAATACATGTAGCAGATCATTTAATATGTGTACCCGGTCATTTAATACATGTAACATATAATTTAATATGTGTACCCGGTCATTTAATACATGTAACATATCATTTAATATGTGTAGCAGATCATTTAATATGTGTACCCGGTCATTTAATGTGTACCTGGTCATTTAATATGTGTACCCGATCATTTAATATGTGTACCCGATCATTTAATACATGTAACATATAATTTAATATGTGTACCCGATCATTTAATATGTGTACCCGGTCATTTAATACATGTAACATATAATTTAATATGTGTACCCGATCATTTGATATGTGTACCCGGTCATTTAATATGTGCACCCGGTCATTTAATACATGTTACATATAATTTAATATGTGTACCCGATCATTTGATATGTGTACCCGGTCATTTAATATGTGTACCCGGTCATTTAATACATGTAACATATAATTTGATATGTGTTCCCGATCTTTTAATTTGTGTAGCAGATCAATTAATATGTGTACCCGATTATTTAATGCATGTTCCCAATCATTTGATACGCATACTTTATCAGTAAATGCGCTATCCCGTCATTCGATACGTGTACCAAATCATTTAATGTGTGTATCTGGTATATTTTTTCGTCGTCCTTGTTTGTTTACTGTAATAACACTGTAACCTACATCTTTTCTAGGCTGGTTGTACTTGGTTTGATCATGTCCTTGGCGCAGTGCTGAGTCTCGGAGAACATACTATTCTCGCTATCGGCATTTTGGCGGGAACTGCAATAGTCGCTACAATTACCGCGGTAGTTGTGTACCACGTGGTCATCAAAAAGAAGAACAGAGTGATACCCATTCAACCAACAACCAAAGCGAAAACCACCTCGGTCGCCACCACCTCTGACCACTCGAAATCTAGCAAGACGGCCTCGTCTTCTAAATCATCTGACAAACACAAAAAAGCTACGGGATCGTCATCTAAAAAGGCGACAACGAAAAAAGCCAAGAAAGTAGACCAAGTGGAGGATGACGTTGACTGGTAGACTAATCAGGGGTGTTTCAGATAATAAATCCCATTTCTATATATCTGACGTTGTTTGTGTTATTATTTCAACATTAGGTGTAAACTACCTCGCTATAAAGATCACATCGGGTCCGGAAAAAGAGGTCTTAATAGCAGGGGGGGGGGGTTTAATAGCAAGTGGTCTTAATAGCAGGGTGGTCTTAATAGCAGGGTGATCTTTATAGCAGGGATGTCTTAATAGCAGGATGATCTTTATAGCAGGGTTGTCTTAATAGCAGGATGGTCTTAATAGCAGGGTTGCTTTAATAGCGGGGTGATCTTAATAGCATGTTGGTCTTAATAGTGTATACACAGTTATTGAATTATGTTGGTCTGACAATGATAAACACATATTAGTTACAGCTAGGAAGCCATTTTGATACCTAATAGCTTATTGATCTGATACCTGCCAGGTGTAGATGGTTGGATACACACCGGGTAACTTTATCAGTTTTTTTGACTGGTCAGAAGTCTTATCTATGAGGTGAACTTCAATTCAAAATTTATCTTTGGGACTTAAAACTGGTCTTAATTGTGAAGTTGTCTTAATAGTAACATGATCTTAACAGTGTAGTTTATAATGCAAAAACATGAAGAAAATTTTTTTCGGGTACTGAAATGAAGTGGTCTTAATTTCGAGGTAGTCTTAAGCGAGGTTTTACTGCGGTGGGATGAAGTATGTTAGTTAACCTGATAGAAGCTGGAATGTTACTCAATGAAAATTCATCATAAGTACCTTATTGTAATTTGAATATATAGCCACATCGTTAATGGTCCCCGAATATCCGAGCAGTGACGCGGATATCATTATTCTAGCTGAAAACATTCACGCGTAAAATTCGTGACACTTTTTATCATTATATTCATGAAAGAGCATGACTAACGGGAAGTAATTTTGTAGAATAAAAAATATATTCTACTTTAGTTACTAATACAGAAAACAAAACCTGTTCATATGTTTATATTCTTTACCATATCAATACAACTTGCAACGGTAATTTGCTTATGTAATTACAACAAAAATCGAGTTGACCATAAATAAAGGGGGCTATTGTAACATTATCTAAAGGTGATGTGATCTAAGTGATACAGATAATGATCCAGTCTGTGTTACTGTACTCCGTTACTGTACGGTCTGTAGGCTGTCGGGGTCAAACCCGAACACAACTCTGCCTAGGACAACATGTTTACATAGGAGGTCAGTTGTGGTGATAGTGAGTTAGTTTAAACATATTTTATTGCCAAAATAAATTTGAACAATGGAATTGGGCACAAGTTATTACAACTTCCATCATACATTTTCAAATACATGCTTATAAAGATATAGGCTTAAACATAAATTATACATATTAAGCATTCACACACAGACATAAATACATCATTGTGTAAGAATCTTTAAAACCTTTTGCTGGATTTAATGAAATTTTGCACATGAGTAAAGACAGAATAGTTTAGGTCCTCAGAAAGATCAATACTACCAAACAAAAGAAGCTCTAAATTCAAATCTACTTCTAATTCAGCCAGATTATAAAACAAACTGCGTCTTTCATTTCTGAAAGTTTGACACTCAAAGAAGAAATGATAGGCATTCTCACAAGGATAGCGAGTTATAGTCTGGTGCAGAATTGTTGTACAGGTAAATCAGATAATCAAGTTCTGATAACTGTTCAGAAAAATGTTAATAACTATAAAATAAAGCAATCAAATATAAAACTGTTCCAATCCCAAGCTGTTCAGTGGGAAATGTATTATCATATTTCAATCTGCACTTTGAAGCATCAATTTCTCATTGCTTGATTTATTACTTAACTTTTGTCACACATATATTAGTTAATCTTGAACCTTTGTCAGTTTAGCGTATATTATAATAACTGTTGTCATATTTATTAGCTAATCTTTTCAGCTTAGTGTTAGAGTTGGTCTTGTCATCTCTACATGGACAGTACGCGTTCTTTATCCAACAATTTTCAATGCACATAAAACATCTTCACTATTAAAGCCAAAAAATCCCGGTTGATGTCAGAATAATATGTTTTCTAGAAAAACCAAAGCGGTCTTTGTATTATTTTCCTGATAGAGACAGTATCATACCGTAACACTGAAGTGACTACTCTTACACTCCCCACTCAGCTAGCAAATATTACAGAGAACTTAGGATATGAACAGGTATAAATGACTTTGTCTGGAGTGAAGAAATTCATCCTTCGTCTCTATGTTAAATCACAATTAAATCGCAGCGATTTAACTGAATGTGTACGTTCCATCTTGAAGAGAGGTAAAGACAGGAAAAATAATGTCCAAAGCGATGTACCAGGGTGACGATAGCAGCAATACCAGGGAGTCAGCTCCAGTGATGAATCGGCTCTGACTATCTTTACTCGCACAAGGCACACGACACGAAAGTCATAATGGACCTTACACCAATTGTATGGACAACGACATCTCAACAAAATCTTGATTCAAACAGAAAGACTGAATGTTCCAGAAGGGTAAGCGTCTTTGGCTTCATCGACGACACTCACAATGTAAATCTTGGTCAATTCAAGCAAGTAATGCCATATTAACTGAACAAAATGAGAAAAGGTTTATCAGAGCGGAACCACCATGTAGGTACACCAACGAGTGAACTTTAAACACGTCAAGCTTCCTTTCACACAAAGAAATACATATTTTCTATAAAGATCATTCAGATCATTATGACGATCGTATAACAACCCCCACTAGTCTATATCAACCTGTATCTTTGGAATTGTGAATTTATGTAAGGGTCGACACAAACAATTAAACAGGGATTGTATAAAAACAAGACGAGAGTGTTCTGAAGAAATCGCAAGAGATCTTCAAACTGGTGAAGGTATGTAAAATTGGTTGTTTTTGTACATATTTTCGGCGTCGGAACATTGTTTATCATGACTATTGTTTATAAACAATGTTCTGACGCCGAGTGGGTCACATGGCTTGTCACGTGACGAAGTCATTTACTTTCGCCGCAAAGAATAAATGGATTACAAGGAAAGAGTAAACAAACGCACATGTCTTTTGTATGACACTTGCTTTTGCGCCTTTCTGCTAATTCTTGTTTGCAGTAAATGATTCTACAGTGTTATAATATATATATACAATCAATCTTAGTAATTCTAGTGAAAAATATCACTTTGAGGATTGACCAATCAGAGAGCCCGATACAAATCACTGGGAACACAACCTTCAACTCCACCGTAAATTTCCATGTTCATGGCAGTCAGCAGACGATGCAAGCCAGTAACTCTACCTATGTTATCAGTGGTCAAACCCATCCCGGTTCTGAGAGTCTTGAGTGTGGACCAAGGCATTTTAAAAGAATCCGTGTCATTGATAGTGACAGATACTAGGATGGCGCCATACTTTTTCATGCGCGGAAGAATTTATCAAACATTGTTTTTATTTTTTCAGTTAACGTTTAAACCATTGTATTGTGTATATGTGACATCAATAAATTACAAAATCCATGTCCAAACACAAATAGGCCAGCTTTCTGTAGTGTTATGATGGACAGGCTTGAAATTTACGTTATTTGTATGATTAAAATGGTAACCGCATGTGAAATTAAGTGAAAAATAATCATTAAAAATTGTAAACTGTATAGTACATTTTGACGCGAACAGGCGACAAGGACCTAAAAGTTACCTTACAGAAAGTGCCAGAAAGCGTAAGAGGAAGGAGTCAGACAGAGGACAGTCAAGAATTTATATTAGACAGGAGATCGATAGATGGCAAAAGATGAATGAGGACCTTTGACTGAATTCGGATTCGGAATTTGCAAAGCTGCTGCTTGACTGGTTTAGCTTAACGTCAGCCATATAATCATAACGTATCCGCCTGTCATTGACTACATATAGGATATTTAATAGTGTCTTCAGTAATAACAAATATATTTCACTCGCGTGGCTAATTTTTTGGTATCTTTCACGAGTGCGAAGTGTGAAATATATTTGTTATTACTGAAGACACTATTAAATATTCTGTTTATTACATTTTCATCACAAAAATAAACCAAAACAATGGATATTGCCAGTACAGATCTCCACTGTACAAACTATATAGAGAGGCACACACTGATAAGCCCGGACTAAAGCAAGCCCTTGTAAACAAGTACCTGCCTTCAGCTTTGTGTGGCCAGGCTATCAGCACCAAAGGAGCCAGGTTACTTCTCGGACACCTGAATATACCTGCAGGAGCCAAGAGTGGAATGCAGCGACAGGCAAATCAAGTGTCCAAGGACATTACTGCCCTCAACAAAAAGGACATGTCCGAGAAGACCAGACTGGCGGTGGAGGCCAACACCCCGAGAGGAGATGATTCCCCGAGCACCATCAGACTAGCTGTGTATGGGCGGTACAACAGCACCTCATTTGGAAGTGCTAAGAAGCCAGGGATGAATGCCTCACATGGGTTAAGTCTGGGTATCGAGACATCTACCCCTAAGAAGTAGATACTTGGACGTGCCCTCCACAACAAACTTTGCTGGACAGGTGTTTGGCTGAAAGGGAAAGGATATGATGTCACCTGTTCTGGTGGTCATCCTGACTGCACAGCCAGCACTGACCGATACGACGGCTTGTCCGGGTATGCCATGGGAAAGGACATTGGGGATCAACTGGCTAGACAAGACGTGCTCATAAAATATGCCACCACAGATGGAGATGGAACTGGACCCCAAGGCCTGCAGGAAGCCGTGAGAGCCTTACATCCCATGTGGAAAGTGTAGAGACTGGCTGACCCAACTCACCTAGGCAGAGCACAGTTCCGGAAATGTAACAGTGCTAAGTGGAGCGAGTCAATGTTTCCTGGTACCAGACTGATGAGGTCTCATGCTCAGAAGGTATTTTCTGAAGACTTGAAAGTCCGGAGCAGTCTGATTTTCAAGGAAGTGATGAAGATTCACTCCAGAAACACTGAGACTATCACGACTTGTTTACCTACAGTGTTAGATGCTACTGTATCCTGCTACACAGTGACTGTTCTAAGTGCAAGCAGCATTCCGTGGTGTGCTCTGGTGGTGACATTGACAACTGGTGGGTGCGATCAATGTTCCTTAGTTCGAACCAGATCAACTTCGAATGACATCGGAGGACGAGATTTTGGTGTTGGAGCTCCTGAAAATGAAACTCAGCACTGATGTTGTTCGATCTATGAGACTCAGCACATCTACACAGAAGAACGAGGGTTGTCACAGAAGTATCATACTGATATTTTTCTATCTCGCCTAAAAATCAAATAAAACCTTTTTATTTTAAATCTATTTCAATGTTTCTCTATAAGTACATGTATTTGGTAAGTTTTCCTTTTTCCTATAAAATAACTAACTTTATTATTGTAAAGAGTTCTGACATCTGTCACTTAGCTATATATTTACGTAAGAGTTCAAATGAATGTAATGCCCAAATTAAGTATCACCTATACCAAGCCACATCATTTGAAGGCTAAAAAGGTCTCGCAAACAAGATTTACTTTCTTACAGTCCAGTCACTTGTTCACTGCGGCCAGTCTATGTGATCTTGTTAATCCCAGCTGTCATACCAATTAAGAACTCAGGTATAGGCTTTATTCAATCGTTCGTCCTTTGTTAAAGAATTATCGGCCGTGTCACAGTCAATTAGGACTCAGGTAGGCTTATGTAACAAACCTGCTAGAAAGATGTTTTTCACATTTTTCTTTGTCCGAACCCACGCTATGTCTTGACCAATCAATTTGAAAGGTTCCAAGATCTGACCAATCAAATTCATGGAGACTCCTGAGTAAGTTTGGTAGTATCGCGTCACACTGGTGACTTGAAGCCGTGACGCCAATAAAGAATAACGAACTTAACAGGCTGTCTCCATAATCTTTTCAGATTGTTTTTGTGTGGTTGGAAGGTTATTTTTGTTTTTGTTGGAATCTGAAAAGATTATGGAGACAGCCTGTTAAGAAATCTTTCTAGCAGGTTTGTTACATAAGCCTACCTGAGTCCTAATTGACTGTGACACGGCCGATAATTCTTTAACAAAGAACGAACGATTGAATAAAGCCTATACATGAGTTCTTAATTGGTATTGTTGTGTTTTTGGGTGATCTGATCACAGAATCACAAACAGTAAACATGGCTGATCAACACATGGTTTTTATTTTCCCACAATGCAATTTTCATATACAGACGTTGTACTAAGTACCGAATAGTAAACAGACTTTTCAGACCGACAAACAGTGACATGTAGTATGATTCGCATATCATATCAAATACACTACATTCCTCCACCTTTAAGTAAAGACTTTAACACCGTTCAGAATAGAGTCTGAAAATAGAATTATAAGCATTTCAAATCACATTTGAATTATACTAATTCTTGTTGTAAACTAAATGTATGAATTACTGTCCATTGTCTGTAAATGTCACTGAACTATATGATAAAACTGCATTTACTGAATTAAATGACTTTTAACTTCAAAATGAAATAACGTTGTTTGTTATTATTAATTATAAACTTCAAACAGTCTTTTCAAAAATGTACCACCGGCACATTTGACTTAACTAGGAAATTAACAGTTCATAAGAAAACTTTCAAAACAGTTAACTGCAATTGGTACAAATTATTATTTGCACAAATTTTGAATGTGTTCACTTTTGAGTCACATAGTCCTTCAAGTACGCAGGCTTGCCTTCACACGTTGCGGTCTGACAACTGGCACAACAGACGATTGCTTTGTCTGTTTTGGACTGGAGCCTTCCTTTTCCCCCACGGATGGTGAAGAGTCCTTGGAGTTGGTTACCACGTCGGAAGCTGCAGTTATGACTGGATGAGCGTCCGGCTCAAATATTTCCTGGTGAATATTTGGCTCAGCGACTGCAAAACAGTGTCTCTGTCTGATATGATCTACGTGCCGTCTGGCCCTGACACCATTTTGACCTTCGACAATGTAGGAAACAGGACTGTTCTTAGATACTATTTCTCCAGATTTCCATTTTGGTCCTGAATAAAAGTCTTTAACGAAAACTTGGTCTCCTTCCGTAAATACACGTTCTTTAGCGTGACTGTCATGATAGTTTTTCTGAGTTTGTTTTCGCTTGACGACTCGTTCACGAACGCCGGGTTTAACTAAATCTAGCTTGGTTCGCAACTTGCGATTGAACAAGAGTTCTGCAGGTGAGAGCCCGGTCGTCGTTTGCGGTGTTGACCTGTACGAGAGTAGGAAACGACTTAACTTAGCTGCGGTATCACCACCGGAAGTGCCCATCTTTTTCATTCCCTCTTTGAAAATGCGTACTGAACGTTCCGCAAGTCCATTTGTAGCTGGATGTTGTGGTGACATTTTCACGTGTTGAATTCCATTTTCTCTCAAGAATGTCTCAAATTCTTCACTTATAAAACATGGACCATTGTCTGAAACAAGTTTATCTGGTAGACCGTGTTCCGCAAAGATTTGACGCGGTTTCGCGATTGTCACTGTAGATGCTGACAAATTTGTTGTTACGACTTCAAACCACTTGCTATACGAGTCCATGACTACAAGAAACATTTGCCTGAGGAAAGGGCCCGCGTAATCCACATGGATTCGCGACCATGGCCTGTCTGGCCAGTCCCAAGAGTGAAGCAGTGCCACCGGTGGTACAGGTCTCTGTAGCTGACACTCCGTACATGCCTGCACTTTATCTTGGATGACGGAATCTATTCCCGGCCACCACATGTGACTACGCGCTAGCGCTTTCATCCGTACAATTCCTGGATGTCCTTCATGCAGGAATTCTAACAATTTGGCGCGTCCTGGTTTCGGTACAACCACGCGATGTCCATGAAGTAACACACCTTCATGACAGGAGAGTTCAGCCCTCCTATTGAAGTATGGTTTAGTCCCTTCGCTTGCACATTTGTTCCATCCAAACTGCACATGTGCTAGTACTTGTATAAGAACTGGGTATTTCGCGGTCCATTCCTGAATTTGCTTAAATGTCACTGGAGTTGTGTCCAAGTGTTCAAGGAGTAATAGGGTCTCTCCTGGTAAAGGAACGTTAACCACGGTTTCACTCAACGGTAAGTGACTCAGACCATCAGCATTACTGTTCTTAGTTCCTGGTTGATACCGCAAATCATACTCATATGTAGCTAGTAGCAGAGCCCACCTTTGAATGTGTGCCGATGCCATGATCGGAATGGCTCTGTCTGCTTTGAATAAACCAAGCAGCGGTTTATGGTCCGTGTAGACAACAAACTTTTGTCCAAAAAGATATTGGTGAAATTTGCGTACTCCAAATATCAACTGCACCTTCTTTGTCAAGCTGCGAGTAATTTTTCTCTGCAGGAGCATCGATAATACTGTTGTCCAAATCATGCGAGATACTGAAAATTTCATTCCAGTCGAGCTGAATGTGCTGTAGCCAATCTCTTCCCAGCAAGCACGGATTGTCTCCCTTGACAACTTCAGCTTGTAGTACCCCGTCAAATTTGCCATAGTTCACAGGAACTTCAAAACTTCCCAAAACAGGTACCATTTCACCAGTGTAGGTTTTCAATTTGGTATTTGACGGTTTTAGTGTTGCTTTGTCGCATTTCAACGTTCAAATGCAGGCTCGCCCACCACCGTTTTAGACGCCCCCGTATCAATCTCCATTTGTAACGGAATACCATTGACTGACAGTGTTACTGTATAGGGCTCTTTGTTAGACGAAGACACTCGAAACATTGGATAAATGTCATCATCATCGACTTCCTCTAAAGCATTGACCTTATTCTGTTTTTTCCTGTCACTACTGTGAGTAGCTCGACCCCTTTACATTCAGCAAGTCTAGTCAAACACTTCTCAATAATGTGTCCTTTCTTACAATAAAAACATTCAGAGTCTTTAAACTTACAGTTCTGGGGTTTGTGTTTACCTCCGCACCGGAAACATTGTTTCTGAAGATTACCTTGGTTATCCGGAGCCTGTGCTCTGTGACCCTGTGTTTGTTGCTAAGACTTGGGTCTCTGTTGACCCCGTTTCGGTTGACTGACTTTATGAATTTTTCCCGCACCCGCATGTGTCGTGTCCTGTTGTAAATCGAGAACATTCTTGGCTGCGGTCTCCATAAAATAGGCAGCATATGGCTGCTTAAGAAGTGTTGCAATGCGGCGGCTTTGAAATGGAGAAATGTTAATTGTGTTTTGAAGGAATATCGAATGCTTAGTATGATTATTTGTGATAGAAAACTGGTCCCATTCAATATGAAGTGTGTGAAACACTCGACCTTTGAGTGTTATACTAGAAACATTAGTTGGAGGGATTATTGTCCAGTTATCAGGACAATATAGATATTGCTGAGTAACATGAACCAGATGCTACAGAAGCAATATGGAAAGGACAAAACATTATATCCTGTCCTGTACACCGACTAAGTTGAGTATGAGACAGAACTGAAAAATGCTGATTATCACTAGTGTGAACAAAATAATCTGGTGTATCTAAAAGCTGTGTAGCATGGGTGGATGATGTATTGATTGGGACTGGGTAAGAATAAATTTTGTACAGTGACAATGGTTGCACAAAAAATGATATGGGAATCTTTAAAAGGATATACAAATTTGAATTATGCCTATCATATAAAAAATTTGCAAAGGAATAATAATGTAAAGGATCCGAATGAATAATATTGGTTCCTGGGTACTTAGAGCTGAGGATTCCCTGAACTTGTTTTAAAGTAGATTTGATTGTACCTGGTGACAAATTAAAGGGAGACAACTTTCCCTTAGCAAAATCATGAATTGCAAGTCGTACATGTTCTAAATGTTTTTTCTAAAACTGCACTTGAGTTGATTTGTTTTAACATCAAATTTTCAAGCAATACAAATTCATGTTGCATGCCATCCATGGCACTTGAAAATTGATTAGCTAATGTAACAGACTGATCATGATTTTCTTTGACTGCCTTGATAACATTATCAAACCTTTTATTCACTGTTGCTACAAAAGATGTCATCATATGGGCTTGCTGGGTCATAGCTTTGGTTATTTTAATGTTATTGTTGTTTAATGTTCTCATATGTTGCTTTAGGTTGTCGATATCGCTTGATGTTGCTGTGCCAAACAATGATTTTGAGATATCACCAATGAAATCGAAGAAACCTCTTTTAGACCTTCTAGAACCAATGTTGATGGTATTGGGAAAATAAGAATGAGGGATGAGATGATGCAGTTTTGCGACAGTGGTGTTGATAATAGCCATACATTGCATTCTTAAAGAGTTCAAGGTTTTAAGTACCACATTTGCAGGTTCACAATCACGACTTCCACATTGAAGAGTTCCTGGTAAGTACATAGCAGATGGAAGCGGTACCTCAAATGTGTGGGACCAATACTCTTGGCCGAGATGGAGTTTTGCTGTTGGGTCGAATAGGATTCCATAATTTAGTCGTTGGACTACTGGGGAGGAGTTTTCACAGGCCGCAAAGGGTAGAAGCAAAAGAGTCATCACTGCAAGGAAGCTCCACACAGGAGAAAGGCCAAAGACACCTAAGAGGAAGTAGAAATAAAGAATAAGAAGAGTGTATTGTATGCCGGTATGAGATATGTGCACTTATCTCAAAGCACTAATTAAATAGATTACTCTTTTTAAATCAATTCACACAATCAATTCAATTGACACAAGAAAGACTCACAAATAGTGGAAAGAAATAGATAAAAAGAAGTTAGGACGACTTTGGTAACTCTCTGTATGTAAAAAAAACTTATTGCCGTGAGAAACATGTCAGTTTTGACTGTCTAGTCTTTTTGCGAGCTTTCCCTTTTTGCGTTTTTGTGACATGAAATTCACGAACCAACTCAGGAGGTAGATTTTGTACAGGTTCCCAAGTTCGTTCAGAATGACCAAGCCATTTCACACGAAAGTGCTTAATTCCGTTGCGAAATTTATACCGTAAGAGTTTTTCTATCGGGTATGTCTTCTGGTCATCCTGAATTGGAGATGAGGTTGATGGATTTGGGATGAGTTGAGTACCGGTATGATTAGATTGTGCTGAATTGTCAGCAAGGGAATTGGATTGATGAGAATGTGCTGAATTGTCAGCAAGGGGATTGGGTTGATGAGAATGTGCTGAATTATCAGCAAGGGGATTGGGTTGATGAGAATGAGCTGAATTGTCAGCAAGGGGATTGGGTTGATGAGAATGTGCTGAATTATCAGCGAGTGGATTGGGTTGATGAGAATGAGCTGAATTGTCAGCAAGGGGATTGGGTTGATGAGAATGTGGAATTTTGACAGTTGATGGGGGAGGTTGTGGGTTAAGATCTCTTCTATTTCGTGGATTGGTGTATGATTTCAAACGATTTGCATGTATGAAAGACTTAATCTCTTTGTGAGTACTATAACGGCGCAGTTTGTAGGTATGATTGAGCCCTGTATCTACAATGTAGTATGGCCTGTCCCAAGGGTTGTGTAGTTTTGGTGACAAGCCCTGGGGTACTTTAGGGGAATGTAACATTAACAAATCTTGAAGTTGAAATTTTGGAATTGTTGCCTTTTTGTCATGATGTTGCTTTTGCTTTGCTCTGGCCTCAGTAATGTTTTTATTGGCTGTTTGTCTGACAAATTTAAGATGATCTAACAGTTGGGTGACATGAGATTTGGCATCTCTGTTAAGACCACTCTTTGGAATAAGAGCAGTGTCAAATGGTAAATTCATTTCTTTTCCAAAAAGAATGTGGTAAGGGGAAAGGTCAGAGGCTTGTGTTGATGGGGACATCCTAAATGCCATAAGAACTCCTGGGAGGAACTCTGTCCAGTTTTGTTGATTTTTATCAACATAAGCCTTCAAGCATTGAGCTAAAGTACTATTCATGCACTCACATGTAGAGTTAGTCTGTGGATGACATGAACTTGTAAAGTGTCTAGTTACCTGAAAAAATTTCACACACAGCTGTAACAAGTTTGCTCATGAAATTCTGTCCTCTATCACTGACTATTGAACTTGGAGCACCATATCTGGCAAATATTTCTGAGTACAAAACTTTAGCTATTTCTTTTGAATCTTGTGTCTTGAGGGGAAACGCCTCGGGCCATTTACTGAAAGAATCAACCACCAGTAGAATATATTTGTAGCCTTCCTTTGTTGTTGTGATGGGTCCTAAAATGTCCATATGAAGTCGTGAAAATGTATCAGTGATGGGCATTGTTGTGAGTGGGGCTTGTTTATTGTGTGTTGATTTCTTTATCCTCTGACATGTATCACAAGACCTTATATAATCAACTGTGTTCTGGAACATCTTAGGCCAATAATATTTCAGCTGTATGGCTTTGTAAGTTCTATCAAACCCTAAATGAGCACCACCAGCTTGGTAATCATGATAAGACCTAAGTACATCATTTCTAAGACACCTGGGGACTGCAAGCTGACGAAGGGGAACTTTCTGGGTATCTCTTTTTGAGGATGGTATATATAAGTGATAAAGAGTATCATCTAGCAAAACATACTGATTTGACAAAGACACTGTTTTGACTGCGTCAGATTTGATAGCAGGAAGATCACCTGTAGCTAAGTATTTGTATATAGCACTAAAGTCAGGACACTCAGACTGAAGTTTGTCTACTCTTTCAATGTCATTTGAATGTGTAACTTCTGTCACCTGAGCAGTTGGTGTTTCAGCATTACATGTGTATAAAAATGTGACCTGTTGAGGTGAGCATTCATTTTGTTGATCTACAGAAGTTATTGGATGTGTGTCCATGTCATTGTTTAATTGGTCAGTACAGGGTGGGTATGGTCTTCTGGAAAGAGCATCGGCTACCTCATTGTTTTTACCTGACTTGTAAACAACTTCATAATCATAGCCCTGTAGTAGCACAGCCCATCTAGCTAGCCTACCTGTAGACTCTGGTTTGATTTCTTTCATCCATTTGAGAGCACTATGGTCAGTGTATATCCTGCCAGGTATACATGATAACTTTTTATGCCATCTACAATAGCAAGGCCTTCTCTCTCTGAAACATTATATTTTCTCTCATGCTTGTTAAGAGAGCGACCACCATATGCAATGACACGCTCACGGTTACAGGAGTTAAGCTGACCTAAGACATACCCTATGGCTTCACCTGAAGCATCTGTTGTCAAAATGAAAGGCTTTGTGCGATCTGGGTAAGCAAGCACTGGTGGGGAGGTAAGAGCTTGCTTTAATTGATCAAATGACTTTTGACAAGCCTGTGACCACTCAAACTTGTCATCTTTCTGTGTGAGCTTGTTCAGTGGTGCTGTTATTTTACTATAGTTTTGAACACATTTTCTATAGTAATTACAAAGTCCTAAAAATGACCTAACCTGTTTCTGGGTTTTTGGGACAGGATAAGAACTTACAGCATCTGTTTTGGAAGTGTCAACCTCAATACCGTCCTTAGAAATCACATGACCAAGATATTTGACCCTGTGCTGAGCAAATGAGCACTTGCTGGGTTTCAGAGTTAGATTTGCCTGCTCTAGTCTATCAAAGATCTCTTGTAAGTTCTTTAGATGTGTCTCGAATGTACGTGAGAACACTAATATATCATCAACATACACGAGACAGGATTTCCAATTCAATCCTTTTAGAACTTTGCACGTCAGAGATTGGAAACTTGCAGGAGCATTAAATAGTCCGAATGGCATTCGTTTCCACTGATAGACACCGACAGGGGTAACAAAAGCTGATTTATGGGCAGTTTCAGGGTCCATGGGAATTTGCCAGAACCCTGAGGCAAGGTCAAGTGTGGAAAAGTACTGAGCTCTAGATTCTCCAATAGAGTCAAATACATCTTCAAGACGAGGTAGAGGGAAAGTGTACTGTTTTGTGACGGCATTAAGTTTCCTGTAATCAACAGCAAAACGTAACTGGCCGTTTTTCTTTTTCACCATGACAACAGGACTTTGCCACATTGATGTAGATTCAGTAATGATGTCATTTTCAAGCATTTCTTGTATTTGTCTTTCTGTTTCAGATTTAACTGCAGGGGCTTGACGATAAAATCTCTGTCTGATCGGAAGCTGATCACCTGTGTCAATGGTGTGTGTATGTTGGTTTGTGTGGCCTAACTCTGATAGGTCATTGGCAAAGACTTTCCTGTTTTGATTGAGAAATGCTTGTAGTGTTTGTTTTTGTTCCTTTGAGAGGTCTGAATCTTTTAGATCAAAGGGAATTTCTGTAAGTGTTTCTGTTTGTTTGTGTTCCTGTTTTCTTATGTAATGGAGTGTCAAGGGACATCACAATGTCAAGATCTTTATCCATGACTGATACTGAACCTATAACCTTACTTGAAAAAAGTACAATCTTCTTTTCAGATGGGTTCATGATTTGAACAAAACATGTGTGATCTGGTTGTATCACTGATACACATTTAGCTCCAACAAGGCCTAAAGAAGGTAACTGTGGTAAAGGTTCAAATAGAATTTGTGAGTTTACTGGTAGTCCTGGTATCTTGACTTGTTGAGTGATAAAGGAGGGAGAACTGATCGAGACCTTGTCCTAGTTAAAGATACCTCGGTATTGATTGATAGCACTTGTTCTGAGGTTGTTTCCTTCAGATATAAAGTTTTGTTTTTAATGTTAAAGACTGCCTCATGTTTATCCAAAAAGTCTAAGCCTAAAATCAATGGAAGATGGAACTTTTCAAAAACATGAAAATCAACACTAAATACACTACCTCCAATGGTGACAGGGATGGTAATTGTACCAAGACTACGGTGTGACTCGCCTCCTGCAACTACAGCAGTTATAGCTGAACACTGTTTAATTTGTGTAGATTTGTTACCTTGGAAACGAGTTAACAACGATAATGCAACACAGGAGATAGTAGCTCCAGTATCAACCAGAGCTTTAACTGGTGAGTTGTATATCTCTACACTAACAGAATTTCTTTCAACAGGAGTTACAAGATTAACTATTTCTTCAGGTACTGATTTGTTGGGTGGTTGAGTTGGGGCTGGTTGTGGGTTTGTTTGTTCTGAAGAAAACCTGTTAATCTGGACACCTGTGATGGAAAGGTCATAGTTAGTCTGGTTGTGCCTATCCTTGTTGCCAGGGATAGGCACGCATCCCTAATGGATATTTGTATTTTGTGCAGGAGTGAAGGTGGGTGGTTGATTAAATTTCCGGCGCCTACAAACATCTACAAAATGATGCCAAATTTTACAGTAGGAGCATTGTGTATTGTAAGCCGGACATGAAAAACGCCTTTGGCATGACTTACCACATCCTTGGCATGGCCCTCTGTTGATAAATCTTGGCTGCTGCTGTGGCTGAAATGGCTGGTGTTGGAAGTGCTACTGCTGCTGCTGTGGTTGGAAAGACTGGTATGGCTGTTGGAGGTGGAATGGTTGTTGTTGTGGCTGGTATTGCTGCTGGAGGTGAAAATGTTGCTGCTGAGGCTGGTATGGCTGCTGGAGGTGGAATTGTTGCTGCTGCTGTGGTTGGAAAGGTTGTGACTCGTGCTGCTTTTGAAAAGTTTTGAACTGGTGCTGACTCTTTCCAGGGTGTTTTGCAGCAATAGCGGACACCTCTTGCTGAACACCTTCTAACTTCTCTTTGAAGTCAGTTTGGAGTTTAGTGACGATTTCATCACACAGTTTTGACACTGACACTATGTTGATGTTGTCTGAGTCAGAGCAGCATGCCAGCTCTTCTTTTGCTAAATCCACATAGTGTCGCAAATCCATAAACGTGGTGGGTTCTTTTCCAAGCACCTTGCTTTTGATCTTACTGTGCAGGCCATTCATTGCGACCTGCACTTTAGAGCACTCTGGCAAGTTGTGCCCAAGGGCCAGTTTCTCTATTCTCTCTAGATAACGATCACCATTCTCATCTGGTTGCTGTTTGGTGCCAAAAAACTTGTTATCGGATGCTTTTTGTCCAAATCTGGTGATGAACAGTTCTTTAAACTTGATGAAGTCTGTCTTGTCCTCACCAGACAACCCTTGTAGCCACAATGCTGCGGCCCCTTCCATGTTGAAGGACATGGCAGCCATTGTTCTGGCATCGGACAGGTTATGGAAGTCCTGCCACGACTGTAAGGTTGACAACCATATCAATGGAGATTCAGACCCATTATACTTCTTAAGGTTAATCCCTCCTGAAGACATTTTACTTGAAATTAGCTCTGGTGGCGGTGGAGGTAAAAAGTCCTCCACGAGGTCCACGAGGTCCACAATTTGCTGTTCAGGTTGTTGTTCAGGGTGTGGTGCAGGATGTTGTTCAAGTTGTGGTTCAGGTTGTTGTTCAAGTTGTGGTTCAGGTTGTTGTACAAGTTGTGGTTCAGGCTGTGGTTCAGGTGGTTGTTCAGGTTGTGGTTCAGGGTGGGGTTCAGGTTGTTGTTCCTGTTGTTGTTCCTTTGAAGCCGGCTGTTCTTTTGACGCTCTGGTCCTACCACTGATGTAATCGACAGGTACTGATTTTCTGTATCCAGGCATCAAGATCTTAGGGATCTCCACCAATCTTTAACGTTGTTTTTGTGTGGTTGAAAGGTTATTTTTGTTTTTGTTGGAATCTGAAAAGATTATGGAGACAGCCTGTTAAGTTCGTTATTCTTTATTGGCGTCACGGCTTCAAGTCACCAGTGTGACGCGATACTACCAAACTTACTCAGGAGTCTCCATGAATTTGATTGGTCAGATCTTGGAACCTTTCAAATTGATTGGTCAAGACATAGCGTGGGTTCGGACAAAGAAAAATGTGAAAAACATCTTTCTAGCAGGTTTGTTACATAAGCCTACCTGAGTCCTAATTGACTGTGACACGGCCGATAATTCTTTAACAAAGGACGAACGATTGAATAAAGCCTATACCTGAGTTCTTAATTGGTATGACAGCTGGGATTAACAAGATCACATAGACTGGCCGCAGTGAACAAGTGACTGGACTGTAAGACTGTAACAGAGCCCTACGAGTGTCACGCTTAGTTTTATCGTTTACTGTGTCTGAAGTTAATGGCAGACATCGATCACAGCTGTTTTTCATATGTTATAGTACAGTCAACAAAATAATCATAAAAATTAGACAAGTGAGGTGTAAGAAAAAAGAACGGAAAAATAGCGATGGACTCGAAACAAAGAAATATAATATTTCTCAATGATATCACTATGACGACCGCAAAACATCCCCATACTTTTCATCAACCTGCATGTTTTGAAACTTGTGTTACGAAGTTTGGGACGCAGGGATGTTGCTATCCAGAAATGGAAAATTCATAATAGGTAAATTGAAATCATCACGCTTATCAAACAGCTTGGTGGAAAGCTGTCCATACTGGTTTCGTGGTAGGAAAAGATCGAGGTAAGTGCTTGATGTAGAAGAGTCTGATGAATCTACGATGGACTTCAATTTTCTTGTCATTTAAAGACAATAATTCATCAATATACCTGTAAGTGAAATTGAATTATTTTTATTCTAAAGAAGATGACGTGCATATATTTATTGTACAAGTATTAAAAATATATAACTAAGACTTCAAGAGTAAAGCTACATGTAGCAGTCCTGAAAACTGTCAATCCGGACGATTTTAGCAGGGAACGGAGGTGTTTGGACTATCGACAGTCCATTGTGATAAAGTCTGGCGAATAACAAAAAATGTAAAACTGGTTATATTCACTTAGTCAGTCTGGTGTCAACATTTTCCCGTCTAATCACCTCTCAATAACAAAAAGACTAAAAGTTACCACACCTGGCTGGTAGCTTCCTGGCCTGAATACCAACAACGTTCATGACCCATAATTAAGGTCGGAGGAGCCGAATTTGTAAAAACGCTGAAACCGATAGACCGGAGCAAAGTTTTGGGAAAAGAAGTGTCATTGCCATATATGTATTCAAGGTAAAATGCGTTAAATTCCTTAAAGCAGAAACGATATTTTTCTCAACTAAAATACCTAGAATTAAGATTTTTGACTTGTAGGTTTCTTGGTGGGGTGAATTACAACAAGTTTGCAAAAGGAGATGACCTTGACCCAAATTCAAAGCCACAGATGTCAAATATCTCGAAACGCTAAAACGTCTTATTCTAATTAATTAGAATTACAGGATTTTTGGTTATATGATGCACCCCATCTTCGATACTCCAGAGGTTACGATTACTTTCGATCTCTATATCCCTGGAACATGTCGTGGCGAAATTGAAGGCTACATGTGTGACACTTAGTGGACAAAACGAAAAGACTAGGTTGGCCCTTTAATTTACATCAAACGAATCTCGAGGTCGCATAACGGTATATTGTAATGGCTTAGAAGCTGGGTGTCGCTCCTTTAAAGTATTCCTTAGGAGCGTATCAGCCTGTGATTGGTCAGTCTTTTTTCTCGCCTAGAACCAATCAAATTGGTTCTGGTCAAAACAATCTAAGAATGGAACTAGTGCTGCTTGTCTAACGTTACATACAAAAAAATCATAATACAATTGATTATTGATCTTTTAACGTGATCACATTTTTAAAAAAGTTCTTTCATTCTAGATTTAACTGATTGGAATAATTTAAATGATGATTTGATGACAGCTGCTGAGTACTGTTTTGTACTGTAGAGTGTATTCCGAAATCGTAATCAAAACGCATAAGGCCCACTCAAATTTTAGTACAAAATGTAAACATCCGGTCTTGTATTCCGGCGGGGAACTCGAAAGTCCGCTCTTGAATGTAACGTTATATTGGTTAGAAATGGATGAAATGCGAAAGAAGGTAACATTTATGATATATCTATGTAAAAGATACAGTATGTTTTTACACTTTTTTTTCGAGTGGAATTGTTGTCAGTCTTGGGAAGATAAGATATTAATCATCATAATACAGTCGTTTTCCCGGAAAGCTGACTGCGATTTCATTCGGTAACGTTAAGCCTTCAATACTGTATACACGTTGACTAACTACAAAGTCTAGTGTAACGATCGATAAAGTGTTTTCCTACTACTACGCGGCCTGTACTGATTCAGCTATACTAGAATAAGGGTAGGCCCTATAAATTACTGAATTATGAATCTGACTGGTACGGTTTTACCAGTTGTATTGTCTCCCCTCTACCGCAAATTACTCTGTAGGCATGAAAGGCCATATGCCATAGGCAAACTCTTTCAAAGATGATGAGATTAGTCAGTAGGTGCCGAGGTATGAGATAAGTCTTACCTCAGATTAGATAGATTACAAAACATGTTATTAGATTATTAAAATCTGGAGAATCAAACACAACAGACTGGTTCTGATGAAGTCAAAGTTTTAGGGCGAAATCGGTAGACAATACCAAATAAATAAATATTAATAACCTGTTGTGATTGATTCTCCAGATTTTAGCTATCACATCAATCATCTGCATACCCTCTTGTATCTAGGCGGGAGGTATAGGATCCATCTACCCTTCATTTAACAGTACACAACATTGGCTCTACTACCCACCCTTAGTTTGTTTATTGATCCATAACTATTTATTTCCCAGAGAAACAACTTCAACATGTACGTTTGTATCACCTACATATGTATTTTGTATTTTCAGCATCGCAGATTAAGATTATTGTCTTTGTAAAAGGTGAAAATGGCCATTCTTTGTTTCACTGACTCTGCTAGGATTAATAGGATTAAAACCCAGGACCTCTGACTTTTGTGTCTTAAACACTCAACTTATCAATCAAAAGATAAGTTTTCTCTAGCCAATCAGTATATTGCAGCTATTCTTTCTACCAGGGTTTTAAATAGGTTTTTTTTTTAAAG